>NW_016200731.1:0-2517 GCF_001687245.7 Rhagoletis zephyria | reverse complement strand
CAATCTATTTTTTAGTTGCAAAAATGATATGGAACGACCCATATATATACATATGCATTTATCTAAATTACACAGCAAGATTACGATGGGAATTGTTGAAAAACTCGCATTATAACTTTCTAGTTTTCCATAAAGGCAAATCATATTTATTCTCTTCACGGATTGCTATCGATTCACTGCACCATTATAATGTGTATGCAGCTATTTTCCTTTTGCCAACATGCCAACATGTAAATATGCAAATTTTTTAACGTTAGCTTAGCCTCACATCGTGGCAAATTTCGTGAAGAAAATGCTTACTCAATTGCGGGGATGAAAATTCTGGTTTTTAATCGGAGATGAGTACATGTTAGGGAATCTTAAGCTCAGTAGATGTATATTATTTTTTTGAGCCATATGAATAAAAACTAATGCCGAATTTCCACTAGGAATTGAAATGACAAAAAATGTATGCCATTTAAAAAAATGCCATGTGGAAATGAACTTAATGACAATTTTTTTAATGTAATGACACGATTATTTTTTAATGCCCGACTTTGTCGTTTGTAATTTTTGTCATTTAATGCCTAGTGGAAATCCAGCATAAGCAATTGATTTTTCTTGAACTTTCAGATTTTTGGCGCTGTTAGTCTGGAAAGTTTACTCCGATTTTGCTTCAAGAAAATACTTTTGGAATAATCATTTCCAAAACTATATTCAAATTAAAAAAAGATTTCTTCGACTCTGATTAAGTAGATATTTTTAACGGCAGTAAAATTTACGTCGCCGCTTTGGCGAGATATGAGTTGAATATACAAACATTCATGCATTTCCCTGCAAAAATCGCGACTACTCCATGCATGCATGTAAAGAGTACTCCCGAAGGACCAAGGAGTACTCCAAAATTAACCACAATTCATATAAAAAATATGGTCCAATTAACATTGCGATGTCCTAGGGCAGGACCATATACTCCATCTCTGCATTACATCAGAGTAGCGCAAAACTACTCCCAACATACTCCAATGACATTGTCGTTATATTTTTTCGTTTGTACGCGCTTTTGTTCTTCACTTCGCATATGCTTTTTTAGAAATTAATAAAAACCAAAGACAAAAATTAAAAATTAAATGTTGCCTCTGACGACATTCGAACCCAAACATGCTGGGAGCTAAGAACTAACAGCCCTACAAGACATTGCTGAGCACTTTAGGCAAAAATTCTCACACATCTACACTTTTGTTTTTGTAGTACGGCATAAATGAGTAGTTTGACTATGAGTACTGAAGACTTTCTGATGACAACATTGAGGGGAAAGTACTCAATTTTTACCCATGGCCTGAACGAAAATGAGGACTTTGATAAGCACTTTTATGATTAGGGATAATGATAATATGAGTACTCATATGATACTCAGCTGTCTTGCAGGGAGCTAGCATCTCTACACGTTCAGCTACAGCCAGACATGCAAATGTACTTTCAAATGCTTAACTTCAATCACATATCGTTAAAACACGAGCAGTGATCGGGTAACAATAAGCTGGCGCAGAGACACGAGTTGGTCCGCTACAGCATGACAGAGGAGCACTTTTGTAAGTACTCCAATATACCACAAATCGACTACATGGTCCAACGATTTTTGCAGGGTTTTTCAGTTGCATGTTATGTAGGTCCGTACTGCGCTAGTTCGTTTAACATGCATATGGATTGCATTAAGGTGGTACTTAAAAATATCAACATCTAAATTTAACAAATATGGGACACTGTTTTATTTTGTTCTAAATACATACAAAATAAAGACATACAAAAAATCTAAACATTTAAACAAATTTTGAAGCGTCGCTACCAGAATTTAGAATTTTTGTTTACTTTTTTGAAGCGCAAAAATTCGAAAAAAATTTGACTTGAAATATGATAAATTTGACATAAGTATGTGTTATTGAAACTTATTCATATAAATTCATAAACTCGATATTACTGGTAAAAGTAAAATTTTTTGTCGAATTTTCGCGATTTACAAAAAATACATTTTTTTAAGGCCTGGTAGCGACACTTAAATTTTTTTTTTGAAAATTATTAAATTTTCGTGGTAGCTTTTACTTTTTCCATATAATAAAATACTGTTAATATTTTTAATGAACACCCTAATATAGATACATATACATCCACTTATACAAATTCGTACACACCCTGCAGGGAAATCATTAACTAGAGCGACACAATTCTGGTTCAGAACTAGAATAACTTCGACAATTTCGAATCACTTAGCGATGAGCGAAATCTGTTCTCGAAATTTTGCAGTGTTTCGATTTTCTAGTCGATTTTTGTCGTTCAACCAAAATCGACCCGTGTAAACGGCAATTCAACCGTTAAATGCTAATGCTAGACCGTCTTTTTTTCTTGCTCAAGTCACATAAATTTTTAACTTTAAACTGGCTGGCAGAAATTTTCACTACTGGGTGCTTACGAGCACCCACGTGCGCATGTGCACAATTGAGCTGCCAAGCATAAAATTGCAGATGGCATAATTGCCTTAAT
>NW_016200730.1:2170-2526 GCF_001687245.7 Rhagoletis zephyria | reverse complement strand
GATGACAGGAGATAATTCCTCTTGTCTTCATTGATATCCAAAACTAATCACTTTGCTTCGTTATCCAACTTGGAAAAGGCAGTAGAGAANTGCTGGTTCCTAACTAAACGAAATTGTCTACTTTCTCGAAATTACAACTGGCAACAGTGACGTGGGTGCCAAGGCGTGAATGCTCTGACTCTTTGTTTGATGACAGGAGATAATTCCTCTTGTCTTCATTGATATCCAAAACTAATCACTTTGCTTCGTTATCCAACTTGGAAAAGGCAGTAGAGAATTCGAGGTTTTTGTTACCGATGATGTCGATGTTATTGGCATACGCCAGAAACTACACGGCCTTGTAAAAAATTGTTCGT
>NW_016200730.1:1834-2160 GCF_001687245.7 Rhagoletis zephyria | reverse complement strand
AATAGTTAAAGAAAATGGCTATAGGAAGATTTTTTCCTCTCCTGTAAAATTTTTAAAATGGGACTTAGCAACTTTTCTTTCTAAGCTAGCGATATTTCAAAGTCCGAAAAACTTAACGCTAAAGCAAGCACATTCTCTCGCAATATAGTACGTAGTAGGCTATGGCGACCCCAATTTAAATTTTTTATGATTAAAAGTTTACTATTTTATAATGCTAGGGAATGGTGGCAACAATTTTAAGTTTTCATTACGGATTTTTTAGACAGCTGTCATGGGATATATTTATGTTTTCGTTAGCTATGGTTTTTATTATTTTTTCATTTATA
>NW_016200730.1:0-1646 GCF_001687245.7 Rhagoletis zephyria | reverse complement strand
AGTCTTTACTTTTAGATAGGGCATAATCCTATTGAAAATATTTCTAAATCAAGATTCCTTTAATGCCTTTAGTTTGGTACCCATATTGCAGAATTTCATTTCTTTTACCAATTTATTTGAGTTAAATTTTCAAACGGGTGGCAACCACCCTCAAACATATTTTTGACTGTAGGTCTTTTAAAAACTCTTCAGTTGAATACCCACATTGCAATATTTCACTTGTTCAATCAATTTAAGTGAGTTAAAATTTTCAAATAGGTGGCAACCCTCCTAATAAGTATTTTCAAAAGTCTTCCTTCTTAACCCTTTTTAATTTGATGCCTTAAAAGTATTTCCAAAAGTCTTCTTTCTTAAACCTTTTTAATTTGATTCTTTAATGCCTTTAGTTTCGTACTCATATTGTAACATTTCATTTCTTTTACCAATTTAATTGAGTTAAATTTTCAAACAGGTGGCAACCCTCCTCAAACATATTTTGGACTGTAAGCCTTCTTAAAAATTTTAAGTTTGATACCCAAATTACCGTATTTCATTTATTTTATCAAAATAACTGAGCTTAAATTTTCAAAGAGGTGGCAATTTTATTCAAAAATATTTCCAGCATTTATCTTTCTTAAACCTCTTAAATTCAATATCTATATTGTAATATATCATTTAGTTTATCAATTAAATTGCGCTAAACTTTTTAACAGTTGGCAACCCTCCTTTAAAATATTTTCGACTGTAAGCCTTCTTAAAACTATTTAGTTTGACACCCACGTGACAATATTTCATTTATTTTACCAATTTGACTGAATTAAAATTTTCAAATAGGTGGCAACCCTCCTCAAAAACATTTCCAACAGTTATCTTTCTTGACCCTCTTTAATTTGATACCAATATTGTAAGATTTCATTTATTTTATCAGTGTAGTTTAGTTAAACTTTCAAACAGGTGGCAACCCTTATCACACATATTTTCGGCTGTAAGCCTTCTTAAAACTCTTCAATTTGCTACCCACATTGCAATATTTCATTTACTTAATCAACTTAACTGAGTTAAAATTTTAAATTAGGTGGCAACCCTCCTCAAAAATATTTCCATCAGTAATCTTTCTTAGACCTCTTTAATTTGATACCCATATTGCAATAACTTATTTATTTTGTCCATATAATTGGGTTTGAAAATTTTCAAATAGGTGGCAACCCTCCTCAAAAATATTTCCATCAGTAATCTTTCTTAGACCTCTTTAATTTGATACCCATATTGCAATAACTTATTTATTTTGTCCATATAATTGGGTTTGAAAATTTTCAAATAGGTGGCAACCCTCCAATTTTTTGCGGTGTCATTGGTTCTGGTATTATACTGAACAGTACAAAAAACAAGTAAGAAAGTCTAAGTTCGGGCGGAGCCGAACATTAAATACCCGGCGCAAGTATTAAATATATGCTTTCCACCTTTCCGAAAGCTACCGCTACATGATAAGGGGGTGTATAAATATTAAGTAAAGTAGCATCCTTAAATTTCGAAATATTGAAATTTCAAGCATTTCTGAAATTTACCGTTATATGAAAAGCGGCCGTAATTTTAGTCCGATTTCAATAATTTTCAACGGTTTGCTTTTATGTGGCAAGCACAATAATCACACCGAGTTTGGTACAAAT
>NW_016200729.1:0-2518 GCF_001687245.7 Rhagoletis zephyria | reverse complement strand
ATTAATTTTTAACACGTTTTCGCCACAAAATGACATACATATATATCCTCGTGCATGCGTACACCCAAACACACACCCGCACTCACATTCGCATACACAGTGATGAGCAATCGAAAGTGGAGCAGGTGTGCAAGTCGCACTCGGCCGCAGGCAATACTCTGGAGAATTTCTGACAAGCTTTGATTTATTTAAATTATTTGCTGATTCACTTGACTGGTATTTAATGTGGCGGCTTGTTGATGCAGCCTGAAAATAAAATAAACCAAATTAAGCACGTTTGGTAAATTATACATTTAAATATTTATGAAAAAATATATATAAGTTTGATAAAACTTATTTAAATACATACATATATATATATGCTAATATGTGTAGTTTAAATTTTCAAGCCCATTTTGATACTACATATACATGACAGAAGGCTTAAATGTGGCATAAATTAGTTTGGCAACATTTCTTGCTCACTAATTATTTATGCACAAATACTGAATAGTTAATACATTTACAAATCATAGTAAATTTGAATAAAAACAAATTTTTTTTCTTATTTAAATTAAGCAGAATTAATGCTAAAAATCTGAAATCACACTTTTAGTTTAATACGAATTTTTGCTTATTTTATACGCTTGCAAAAAATGACCTTGAGCTGCGTTGATAGCCAGAATTTTCTTTTATGTATATATAATACAATAATATATATTAATAGTCATATTTAGACTTTATGCCAAAACAATAAAATTTTTGCCAATGTGGCCGATTTTCTGTTCAATAAGATCCATTTTTGGTTATTTTTGAACCGAAAGTTCAGTTCTTTTTGCTACTTATTTTTTTGGTTATTCCGGGATCATTTTTAGGTTCTTCTGGAAACGTTCTTCCAATCTTTTAGAATCGAGCTTTGGTTCTTCCGTTTTTCGGTCTTTGTGGAATTGAGTTTCGGTAATTCCGGAACCGTTTTTGGGTTCTATCCTTTGGATAAGAGTTACGTTTCTACCGATACCGATTTTCGGCTCTTTTGGAAACTAGTTTCTATTCTTTCAGAACCGTTTTTCGGTTCCTTTCGAATCGATTTTCGGTCCCGTTATACCGTTTTTCAGTTCTTGTAAAAAGGGGCCGATCGGTTTTTTAAAGAACCCTTTTCTCCGACACCGGTTCCTCGGTATTTTACACCACTACTGTCTACATACGTTTAAAAACTCTATTTCCCCTTAAGGTGAAATTGGCGAAAACAGACGTGCTTTCTGAACCAATATGATAGCATTTAATAGCATTGCACCAGAGCAGCTTATCCAGCCGATGAATAAACCTCAACAATCCTAGATCCCAGCAATAACTTGAAATTGAGTTAAATGAGGTGAAGGAGAGGTAGCTCAGAAGTGATTCCGATCCAGATCTTCCTTTTCGAGGCTCCTTTATCGCTTTTTTCCTTACACCCTTGCCTATTATTAAACTTCGGGCCAAGCTTACAGACACAAAATAAAAGTTACAACCATCACCTCTTTAAGGATAAGATTATCGCGGCCGTCATCGACCCGAGCGGTATGTTTAAGTGTGTTCTGCGCGCAANCCATTGAGTAGCCGATTATTTCGTAACCTATCGAGCTATTTACTGGTCTCTCTACGTGGTTTAAACACTTAACTTTGGAAATCAGATAACGGAACGTTTCTAGTTGTGGAGCTTTCAGAAAACATGTTTTTTTGTTTCTCAGAGATAACCCGGTACGCAGTTTTTCGAGAACAAAACGAATAAGTTAATAAAAGCAATCTGCATATAATGTCTACTTACAAATTGCTATTCATAGGAGAATTTTCTAAGAAGAAAGCTAGGAAAATTGATATTTACTCATTCATTTGTTTTTTCTTTTAATTCTCTATGTGTTTGATTTTTAATTAAACTACTACAGTATAGTTGAAATGTTTACCTCGAAACTTTTGGCCTTTACCTTTTGGGCTTTACCTTTTATGTGTGTTTAGAACTTTTCAAAATGGTCTGTATATCTACTAGGGTGCTCGATTACACGTTTCAACAAAATTTGGTCGTATTTGATCTCAAAAACGGGGCCGACCTCATCTTATAGACTTATTGATGCTGATTTGCAGTGCATTTACAAAATTTTTCTAGCCCCTCCAGTTTTTGAGACAAAAAAAATTGTTGAAATATCAAAAGATGGTTCATATTGTTAATTTCCCAAAAAAAGTTAAATATAATGTGGACGTAGTGTTTCCGAAGAAAAAAAAATCGTATTAATGGGAATTATATTTGTCTGATGAGTTGATTGGAAATAAGTCGATGAGTTGATTAGAAATAAGTGAAAAGTTAAAAAAAAACTCAGTAATTCAATAGCATCCACTTGTTTTCCGACGAATATGAATAGCTCCATCTAAGAACAGATTTTAAAAACAAAGTGATTTCATGAAAAAATCAACATTAAAAAATAAATATCCCAGATTTATCAGTAGTCAGTCTTTTGTCTCTTAATACTTCCTCGTTCTGGAATGAAACACTCAAATTTTTTTTTTT
>NW_016200728.1:0-2518 GCF_001687245.7 Rhagoletis zephyria | reverse complement strand
AGTAAGGCTGCCTGACTGTCCGATATAATGCAAATATATTTCTAAGCAGGTGAAGAAGTATAAGTTCGGGTAAAACCGAATTATTAATATACCCGGCGCAGGTATCAAATACAGTATATTTTGCTTTGCTGCCTTTATGCTTAAGTGCACATTTAAGATACCTACCCTTAAATGCGCATTAGCGGCATTATTTTTAACATTNAAAATCGATTAAGTGGTTACCGAGATACACCTTTGTAGTCATAAAGTGGGCGGTGCCACGCCCAATTCCTAAAAGTCTATAGCCTTATTCCTAAAAGTCTATAGTCTTATTTATTGTTAGGAGATTGTTGTAACTATTAACTTTGAGTAAATTAGCTGCCTCAGTTATTGAAATATCTGAGTTTTCGTATTTCTGAAAATCACCGTTATACGGGAAGCCGGAGTAATTTTAGACCGACTCGAATATTAAGTGCACTGAGTTTGGTGGAAATTGGATAATCGGCTACCGAGATACATATTAGTGGTCATAAGTGGGCGGCGCCACGCCCACGTATAAAAAAGACGCGAACAGGCAAAGAAGGCCGTCATTGCCTGTTGATAACAGCGTTCAAATGTGCATTCCAGTTCAGTATTTTATTAAGAGACACCCCAAGATACATATTTAGCTTCACTGGAAAATTATATTTCTGTACCACTCAAAGTGAGTTTAGTCTTAGATAATTTCCTCCTTCGACTAAATAGAACAATACTAGTCTTGGTAGGATTAAAAGCTAGTCCTTAATCATCATACCATTTGTCATTCGTAAAGCTTGTTGCATGCGCTAGTTGATAGTTAGCCATTAATTTAACTTAAGTTTGCTTTCTTGAAAGTATGTGGGTAGCTTCGCTTTGTTGTTGAACTCAATATACCGGTGTCCACGAAATTAGTGAGTTAAATTCTTAAATTCTTCGTTCAATAAAAAACTTTGCACCAGTCGGATTTCAACGAGCCCAAAAGAACAACTGGTACGATGAGTGTCAAGAAGCTGCAGAGAAAAGAGATGCCGCCTACAGAAACACGCATGTGGGACCTTTATGGGGAACTGAAGAGGAAAGCGAGACGTTTTTGTCGCATTAAGAAGTGAGAGGCCGAAATGTGTGAGTGCGAAGAGCTTGAAATGCTCAGGAAAAACGCCCGCAAATTCTATTAGAGAGTTAGGCGACTTACTAAAGGTGTCAAGACCAGGGCATAGGTTACAAGGTCTTATCCGGTGTATTTTGTGAAAGACTGACGCCCACCGTCAACGAACTGATTGGACCTTATCAGTGTGGTTTTAGACCTGGAAAATCCACCATAGATCAAGTATTCACAATTCGCCAAATCTAGGAAAAGACTCGCGAGAATAGGATCGACACGCACCATCTATTTATCGATTTCAAAGCCGCTTTCGACAGCACGAAAAGAAGTTATCTTTATGCCGCGATGTCTGAATTTGGTATCCCCGCGAAACTAATACGGCTATGTAAACTGACGTTGAGCAATACCATCAGCTCTGTCAGAATTGGGAAGGACCTCTCCGAGCCGTTTGATACCAAACGAGGTTTCAGACAAGGTGACTCCCTTTCATGTGATTTCTTTAATCTGATGTTGGAGAAGATAATAAGAGCCGCAAAACTCAACCGCTCAGGCACAATACTTTACAAGAGCGTACAGTTGCTGGCCTTTTCGGGATTAGATAGAAAGCAAAGGGAATAAGTTTGGTGGTGAACGAGGACAAAACGAAGTATCTCCTCTCATCACACAAACAGTCAGAGCATACGCGTCTTGGCACACACGTCACTATTGACAGTTACAAGTTTGAAAAAGTAGACAACTTCGTTTATTTAGGCAGCATTAACACTAATGAAATGAATGAAATAAATGAGTTATAAAAACTATCAGCTTTTTGTGTTCGCGTACGCAATAAACTTGCAAAGTAGGGGAAATTGAGAGAGCACAATGACATTTCATTTTGAGGGAAAGCTGCTAGTTTCTGCTGGAAAAATTTTTGCCAACAAGAAAACAGCTGGTTGGAATTTACGAAAATCCCTAATCGGAATTTGATGGTTTGGAAGTTGAAATAGTAAAATGGGAGTAATTAAATTTGTTAGTAAGCAATTATTCGTTTAGTCAGTGAACTGTGTCAGACTTCGGGATTTGTTTTCTTACGTTTTCAATTTTATACTTTACTTACTGTTTCGGATATTTTTCTCTGTGAGAGAACACATGTCATTTTGCCGGAATTTTTCTGCTGGACATTTTTTACTGGAGATTTTAAACGAACGTACCTATTGACTAACCAACATTTAACAGAACTGTTACGAACGGCTTTAACTGATGTTAAACCAGATTTTGAAAATTTGGCGAAAGGGATCTTTGAATTTGCTTTAATATCTAGACTAATAATAAAGTTAATGTTTTTCATTTCTAATAATACTTTTATATAAAAATAAAATTTTGTTTTTGTTGTTTTTTGTGTGGCTCTTTGTAGCATTTAGAATTTACATGTGGCTCTTT
>NW_016200726.1:0-2518 GCF_001687245.7 Rhagoletis zephyria | reverse complement strand
GCGAATTACCTCATTTGTTGGTAATTCAGATCCAATTACCATGCGAATTGGGAACAAATTGGTGCCGTCTCTAATTTTTATCGGAAATTTATCGAAACTAGCTCACAAATCAAAACTTGCATTTTTTCTGATTACGAAAAGTGAAGTTTAAAAATGTGTATATCCCTAATTTCATACGGAAACTTATAAATTTTTAGGAAGAACCTACATTTGGCATCAATTTTGCAGCGAAAAAATCAAAAACAATACACAGAGACAGAGAACCGTCAAATCGAATTAAGATAGTGCCCGTGGGAATGGGGTAATTCGCCATCGTAATTGGGGAAGCGAACAAACTAATTCAGGATGCCGTGGAAAATTGGTATTATTTGGCACTACTGCCGTTTGTCGGTTTGCCCGACACCAAAAGACTTAAAAGACTTCGCCGATTGTCTTTCTTCTTTGCGAATTTACGCCAGTGGTTTTTTACTAGTGCAAACAGAATCTTTTGCAATTAGACCTTCCATGGTCTTCGTGGGCGCCCACCGGAGCATTATCTAAGCTAAGTACACATCAACTACGCCACTCACGCACGATTTTGTACAAATGAAAAAACATAAAGCATTTTCGAAAAGAAGAGTCAAAATGTTTCCGTTTTTCAAGTCCAGTAATTTACGGTTTCTTTGGGGAGAAAGAACAGTTAACATCCCCAAAGGTGAATCCGTCAATAGAATATTTCCTGGTGACTTTTTAAAGTACGTACCCAATGGTTTATTGAGGTGCTGATTTGGAATCCGAAATCGGTTTTCCAAACTCAAAATGCCGCATCCAATATGGCGAGGGATTTTTAAAAATTGTCCGTCTAAAATTTATTTGAGTCGCTGATTACAAATCTGAAATCAGTTTTCAACGAAACCATAAATTACTTGATTAATAAAAACGACATCATATGGGTACTTTTTGTTCTTTACTTTCCGAAAATTCATGATTTTTTCATTTGTGCAGAAAAGCGTTTAAGTTTGTCGGATGGCGTTATAGGGCGGGCGTGATGAATTGCCTATCGAGTCCATAGTAGCATCTGCTGGAAAAAGATGTCTATCGTTAAAAATGCACAAAGGTCTGCACTAATTAAAATATATGAATGCATAAGTGACGTGTTCCCATCACGCTAAGATTCTTTATTTCTCACCAGCCATTTGCCTACTTCTCTTTGCTGGAAAATGCATCGTGCGTTTTCAGTGATAACATTTATGTATATGGTGCCGCTAGGGTTCAGATGAGCAGCTCACATTGCACTTCCTAATATGGACGGATCTGAATGGTGTACTCAACGTTAATCTTGTTCTTCCGGTTTCGCTCAAGAGTCGCTTTCATAGCTATTAACTTCAAGGTCTTGAAGAAGACCTTCTGAAAGAAAAGACAATTGAAAATTCTTCCTTGCGGCGACTTCATTGCCCCCTATCGCACAGTGGACTGTTTCTTGCCGCTAAAAGTTGCATAGTTAATTTATAAACTCTCTCCAAATCATTGGATATGGTTATCATACTGGAGAGAGCATGAATGGGCACTTCCCTAATAATTTTTAAAATCCTTTTCTGGTTTTATTTTGTGGCTGGCAACCCGTAAATGCCACGGTTCATCTCGATTGGCTCCTTTGTGTACTATATAATTTGATTGAATGTCATTTGTGTTCTAATATTCAACAGGTTTTCGAAAGAGGTGCTAAAAAACTTTTCAGCATAGGAATTTCAACCCGAACACGTATCTTGCAATGTTCATACTCTTACTCATACTCATACTCATACTTTTACTCATACTCATATTTATGCATGCATTTAACTATCTTATTCAAAATAAAGAAATTAAAAATTAACAAATGGCATATGTATGTATGTTTGTACGCAGTAGAAGGATGTATGCATTGGTAAACAAACCTGCATATCGTCGTGTTAAGTACAAAACCGCGTATCGTCGTTCTGACTTTTGCCCCAAAAGAGAGATTTCCTCACAGGAAGCCGCTGACATCAAGCCTTGCCATTCGTGTCAAAATATCGATTCATAAAATTAGCTAGGGAAGCCTTTATAAAGGAAATAAGCCAGTATTTACATTTTCACATACGCGGTTTTTGTACTTTAAAAGATGATATGTACGTGCATATATAATACATAAACTGACAACGGTTATTCTACCTATTATATTGTTCCGGCGTTTATTCATTTATAGCAAATACATATTCCGATATTTTTACACTTTCTTTTATACAATTAAATAAATGGGCCTGAGTGCTAATGACAAGGTGTGCGCTAACTACCCGTTTTGGTTGTTTTTTTGTAGCCATTTAGCAGCGATAGTTGAGAGTTGAATGTACATTAATACATAAGGAATAGTAATTCGATTAAAGACATGCACTTATTTAACAATGGGCGGTTAAAAAATATCACTGTGTTATTAAATTACAGTCATTGATGGAATAATAGACTAGTAAAGCAAGTGTTAGGTTAAGGCAAATTATTCAATTACTTATTTAGTACATAAACA
>NW_016200725.1:0-2518 GCF_001687245.7 Rhagoletis zephyria | reverse complement strand
TTTTTCGAACTCAGCTGTATGAAGGAAAACAAAGTGGAAAATAATTAAAAAAAACCTCATCATGTGCTTGTTTATAGTAAAAATTATTGACTGGTTGAATTGTTGAACCACAAGCCAGAACTCCTCCTATGCCGGAAAAACTGGTTCCCAATCCAGTTAATGCAATAACAGCTTCTTCCAATCCATTGAAAACATACATTTTGTTAGGTCCATCACCTGTTGCGCTTGCTTCTGCCGCGCTTAGAGATTATAACTCTTACTAAGTAGAATTCAATGTCAAAGGTATCCAATATTTCTTGTGCATATCACAGTATTTTTGCGCAGAACCCACATCGAAATTTGCAAAAAAGTGCATAGTGCAAACCGAATTTATTAATAATTTGAAACATTTATTTTAAATAAAGGTTTAATCCTTTGATTACAAGCTGGATTCGGGTTATGCGTTTGGACACAACAACCGAAAATCATTGTACAAATAACTAAACCGGACCCAAGTTTCTCGATAAGGGGCAATAAAGATTCTTCTTTGCTCGTTTATATAAAGCAGTGGATAAAAATATACGTATATGCGAAAGGCAAATTTATCTGTTAAATAAACACCACTAATATTTCCTGCAACACACACGTCGATTTACATCTTTTATCTCGCCTCCGACAAAGAATTGTTTTCGTACACAATTGCGCAAAAAATCTTACTCGTTCGTTTTTAGGCATGCCATTGTTACGAATTTCGAAAGTTCGAAGATACGATTCGGATTGCAGCATACCATTCTACGATTCGTAGCAAAATCCAAATACGAAAGTGTTGCAGAATAGGGGTGTAAGTTTAATTGTGTTAACAACCCAGTAAGAACCCTATATGTTAACTAACGCGTTATATACGCCTAGTACTACAAATAGTTTGTGTGAGAAATTCAAAAACTTTCCATCATTTTACATAGGGCTCCTGGAGAAATATCATAATCGCATAATCGTTTCACATGTGAGCAGTTTTTTCTTTCTTTTACATGGAATTCGCTATTATATTATTCTATATGTATTTGTCTCTTTCCAATCAAATATTATTATGCAATTAATAGCGCGTTATATAACGGCATATGGATATGGCTAATATGCAAATGTGTTGGTTTTTATTGACAATTTTGTAAGTGTATTGGAGAATGCGTTAGGTCCCAGTAAGAACCCTGTCTGTTAACTAATGCGTTATACACGCCTAGTACTACAAACAGTTTTTGTGAGAAATTCAAAAACTTTCCACCATTTTACACAGGGCTTCTGGAGAAATCTAACGCATAATCATTTCACGTGTGAGCAGCTTTCTCTTTCGTTTACGTGGAGTTCGCTATTATATAATCCTAAATGTAGTTGTCTCTTTTCAATAAAATATTATTATGCGATTAATAACGTGTTATATATGGATATCGCTAATATGCAAATGTGTTGGTTTTTATTGACAATTTTTTTAGTGTATTGGAGAATGCGTTAGGTCGTTCTTGCTGGGAAGTTTTGTAAAGCGTTGTTATTGCTTTAACGAGTATTGTAAAGTGTTTTTGCGGTATTAGCGTGTATTGTAAATCGTTTGTTTTACAATAAAGTTAATTGTACTACAATTTGGTCATCGTGAGCATTTGTTTAAAAATCCAGCGATATGAGCCGTAGAATATTTGGGAAATTCCTCAAGGTTTTAAGGATAATCGTAACAATTGGGGTCAAAAGTGGGATTGTTAAATAAATCCCGAAGGATAAACTTTTGAAAATGGCAAAAATTCAAGACCTAAAGATCGAGGAACTCAAACAGGAGTTGGAGAAGCGAAATTTAGCAACCTCCGGAAGAAAAGTGGAGTTACTATCACGGCTGCGAGAGGCTATGGAAGTAGAAGGCATCGACGTGGACAAATACGACTTCCAGGGTAAACTCGACGATGCATCCGCAAAGGATGAACAGAAGGATGAGGCCGCTTGTTCGTCTAAGGATGTGCAGCAGATATCCGGGAAGGTTGAAGAACAGCAAAAGACTCCTTCGTCATCAACAGCTATGGACATGAACACATTATTGGCTGCCATGTCACAGATGATGCAAGCACAGGATACACGCATGTCACAGATGTCATCACAGATTTCATTGCAGCTGGAAGCACAGAAAACGCACATGTCATCGCAGCTGGAAGCACAGAGTGTACATGTAATCGCAGCTAGATGAAAAAATTACACGAATACAGGACAAACTTGAAGAGAGACAGGAGAAAGTCAAAGCAAAGCTAGAAGAATTGGAAGGTCGTCTTCGTGATTTACAGATGAATCGTCCAGCTATTTCGACGAACGCTCCCAAGGTAAAAACCCCATACTTTGAGGGCACAATTCCTTTCCAGGTCTTTAAGCTCCAGTTCGAAAAAATGGAGGATAAATCCGCTGCACTGTTCGTTGCATTAAAAGGACCTTCAGCGGAAAGCTTGCAGAAAATTCCTGATTGTGTCGTTCACCCCGGTGGACGAGCGTCTAGCCACAATCCGCATCAAAG
>NW_016200724.1:0-2518 GCF_001687245.7 Rhagoletis zephyria | reverse complement strand
CCAAAATAAATTTTCGTGAAAATTTTGTTTATTTTGAAGAATTTTTTTTAATTTTTTTTATTTATTTGCTGGAAAGTATTCCTCGAGCCAAAAATTTTGCGCCTTAAATGATTTTTTGTTGATAGTTAAAACATGAGTTATGACCAATTCCGACCAATTTTCATGGAAATTTTGGTGATTTCGAAGAATTTTTTTTTAATTTTTTTAATTTATTTACTGGAAAGTACTCCTCGAGCCAAACATTTGGCGCCCTAAATGATTTTCTTTTTTGATAATTATAACATGTGTTATGACCAATTCCGCTAGCGAAATTGTTACGCTAGCGGACATAGGGTTAACGGGATAACGGCATTGGTTAGAAATTATTGGATTCGGTAATTAGTTAGCAAAAATTTTTTTAAAAATTATCTTATCGTATATTTGATACCAAAATAAATTTTCATGAAAATTTTGTTTATTTTGAAGAATTTTTTATTTTATTTTTTTCTTGAATTCATTTACTGGAAAGTATTCCTCGTGCTAAAAATTATGCGCCCTAAAAGGTTTTTTTTATATCTAGAACATGTGTTATGACCAATTTCGCTAGCGAAATTGTTACGCTAGCGGACATGGAGTTAACGGGATAACGGCATTGGTTAGAAATTTTTTTATTTGGTAATTAATTAGCAAAAAATTAGTTAAAAAAAGTCGGTCAGAACATGGTATAACGTACGTTTCACTTCTACAGTGTGGCCCAGGCGCACTTACTTTTTTCATTTTGCTACAGGCGAAATTACAAAGCGCGGTAGATAATTCGAATTTCGAATAATCGCAAGTTACAAAGAATCTGGACTATTAACGGACAGGGTGGCGACGAATAACTGTTACCCAGTTTTTTTTTTAATAAAAAGGTCCTTTATAGATTTTGCGAAAAAATTATTTTATTATTAATATTCCACAGACATTACTTTAATTTTATTAATTTATTTTTAAATTTTAACATTTATTTGGGTTTACCAGGGGTAAACATTTGTAAAGTATAGCGCAATCGACACGAAAGTGTTCGTCGGTTAATTTATTCCATATCTTCTGTAACCGTAGGCTAATTTCCTCATTTTTGAATCCCTTATATTCCCCCTTTTGTCCAACATAAGGCCTCATACTCAGAAATCGAATAGACTCGGAATTTCTGACTGGGGCGGTCATTCGTTTGACCAACCCTATACAGTTTTTGGTTTTTTTTTGTCTTTTTTTATTCAAAGTGTAAGAAAAAATACACCTGAAAAAGACGTGCGTGCCGCATGTACTTATCTCCCAAAGTTTCCACTGCTGGCAAATAGAAATAAGGATTAAAATTTCAAAACTATTTAATACAATTTAAGTAAAATCTGAGGAAAATTAACAATAAAATACTTTCATCGCAAAATCTATAAAGGAACTTCTATTTAAAAAAAACAACTGTGTAACAGTTATTCGTCGCCACGCTGCATAGCTTGGTATATGTAGGTTGGCTCAGCTTTGCTAGGTCAGCATTAACATCACCGATGACAGTTAAGTCTTAGGTGGATTTTTATATCAGAATCTCATTTTTGTGAACAATGTAGATAGAGGGTATTGAAGCCCCCGATATTCTTGTGTATATGTGTGTATAAATTTGTATATGTACATATATGTTCGATGAAATTACTAAGACAAAACTTTGCATTACAAAAAAACGTTATTTCGATATCCATATTAAATTGTTTTATTAAAAAAAAATAGGTGCCAACCCATTCAAAAATATTTCTGAATTGG
Source organism: Rhagoletis zephyria (assembly GCF_001687245.7). NCBI lineage: Eukaryota > Metazoa > Arthropoda > Insecta > Diptera > Tephritidae > Rhagoletis > Rhagoletis zephyria. The sequence goes on along the minus strand of NW_016200724.1, from coordinate 745 downwards.
GGTTTTAAATACTTTCCTTTTGATACCCAATTTTATTTATAACAAATTGAAAACACAAAATGCAAACTGTTATCTGAATACAAAATTTCATCAAAATCGCTACATACACACATATACATATGCGAGCCATTATTTTTTAAGTCGGACGGATTTCGTAAAAAAAATTATGTCATGTCTCCGATTCGCTTCAAATTTTGTTTGTGGGCTCTACACCTGAAATAAGCTAACACGTGTTCGAGGAATTTTTTTCTTCTTTTTTTTCTTCGGAGATATGATCTGTCAAAGTTTGCATTTTTTCGTGATTCTGAATAATCATGTACTTCTTCAAATCGTTATATCTCGGGTTCTTCTGATCGTACAGACTTCATCTTAACGCCATTTTAAAGCTAAGAAACTGGCAATATATATAAGGTGGTCAAGATTGTCCTATAGCTAACAGCTATTAACAGTTGAACTTTTTGAAGTTGATTTGCATAGTGAAGACCAGTAAATTAGGGATTTAAAATTATACCATCGTAATCCTTGTTTAATTCTCTATAAAAAAAACGTGGTTCGAAAAATTGGGGTTTTTCAAGAACTATTTTTAAAATATTTTTCTTTATGACGAGATGGTTTATTTTGTGAGAATCAGCAATTATTTGTAATTTTAGTAAAATTTTATTGCGGATTCGGATAGAATACCTATCCAGATATAATATTTGTATGGCAAGATTTTTCTTTAAGGCGACAAACCCCTAGAAATGGG
>NW_016200723.1:0-2518 GCF_001687245.7 Rhagoletis zephyria | reverse complement strand
ATGTCGAAAAAAAAATTGACCCGCCCTAATGTATATGTATATATAACAACATGTGTATGTGCATTCGTATACCTATACCTCAGCTTCCTAAACAAATTCAGCAGCATCGTTGATCGCGACTAATGCCATTTTAAATAATATTTTCTGACTATAATCTCGGATTAAAACGATCACTAGCGAGTCATCAACAGATCGACGATCAGCTTCATTTGTATTTGTATTTGTTTTGTTTGTTTTTTTTGCACTAATTAATGCATGGCGCCTAGTTGTCGCTAAAATGTCATCGATCTACCGATTGTTTGTTGTTGTGGTTTTTTCGTGCTCAAGAAAAAAATGAGGAACTAGTTTTGATTTGTCTATCTTGTTGTTGTATATTCACACCTATGTTCGCCAAAAAATATTGGAACAAAAAAAAAAAAGACTTATTTAACCATCAGTTGAACATTTGGAGCTAATCAAGCCAACGAAATTTTAATTCTTTCAGTCAACGAAAGTTTGATACCTTTCCAGTGACTCTCTTTTGTAGTTTAATCGGAGTTCTTCAGATCGCATATATACTAGGACTTTTTCTCCATTTTCAAATCTAAAAACTTCCAGCTTTTATACCTCCGATATTTACATTACTTCTTATATACCTAAATATGTACATAAATATTAGTAAGCTGTAAGACCGTCTTCGCCCCGTTGGAGGTGCGTGACTGTAGCTACCCGACTGGGTCAAATACTTAAACCTAAATAGGAAGTAGTGGAGGTAACTTTACACTGATGGGGCCATTGGTAAGGATGGCACCGGCATCCACAGTAATTTCTTGATTCTATGGTAACGTAGTAGTTAAGCCTATTGTGTTTTATGGAACTCGCACGTGGTGGAAGAAATATACCTAGCAAACATCTGAAATCGCTTTTAGTGGAAAAGCTAGCCGACCTCACCAGATTCGCTTAATTGCTATTGCAAATAAGCAGCTTTTTATCTACACCGATTCCCTAAGGGGATGACCGGGTTGGGCGAGCCGGTTGGAGAGAGGAAGAAGTGAACTTTTCCACGGATGGGTTGAAGCTTGATGGAAGGGAATGCTATGTTCAGGGTAGAGCTGGAAAACTATCGATGGTCGTGGCCACCGATAGTTTCGATAGTCGATAGTCACAACCATCGATAGTATCAATACTATCGAAAATGTAGACACTTAGATAAATTAAAAAATATCAAAAATTAAACATAACAACTTTTATTAAAAATGAGATCAGAATTTCTAACATATGTCCATGTTTTTGTTAAGGAGGAACAGTTTATCAACTTTGGCTTCAAGCAGCGCCTACGCCAGGTACCGCCGTCGTTTACTCTTACTGAATAATATATTTATGAGTGAAAACTATCGATAGTGCTTACAAAACTATCGATGTTTTCGATAGTCAAAAACCATCGATACTATCGCTAGAGCCATCGATAGTTTTCCAGCTCTAGTTCAGGGCCTTGAGCTCAGTGATGGTGTGCTCATAATCACTTAGTGCTTGACCTCTCTCTCTCTCTTTTGAGTCGCAATATTTTGAATTTAAAGGTATATGGATACATACAGTGCATGGCTAACTAATAGCGTTTTCTTTTCTCTAAATAATGTTGCATTTATTCTGGCCTGCTCAAGGGCTGTCAGGTTTCTATGTTTCTGTTGTGTTATAAAAAACCATCTGCCGTTAGAAGGCGGTGTAAAGCCATAAATTTACTCTGAGAGGACCGACGATTCCCTCCACAAAACGTCGAACCGGTTATTTTGGCAATCCTTTCTCCGTACCATTGCCTTAACAGCCATTACCCAATTGTCTGATTCGGATTGATAAATAAAATTTGTAACACTGGATTTTTGGAATATTTTTTTTACAATTGTCAACTAGCATTTTTTGTGATCTTCTAAGTTAGAGCCATCAGTGATAAAGCGGTGGAGTTGCAGTTTCGCCATTTGAACTTTTTTCATGTGTCTCTTTCCAGCGAAATCATTATTAGGTTAAGAATAATTTTACCAAAAGTTAAAAAAATGTATTTAAAAAAAAAAAACTTTTTTCTTTCATTTACTATTGTATTTAAAATTTTTCACTTTGGTTTTATTTGCACTTTTTTCTGTATTACATACATATGTATGTATGTATATATTTTCTAGCATTACGATGTGTGAATAATAATAAATTTTTAATGTACACATACGCATACATTTGTACATTTGACTTGATCGCGCGATTTCTGTTGGTCGATGGGCAAAACGACCTCAGCATACGATTTCATTTTTACGTAAACAATATGATATTCATTGCATAGAAAACACAAAAGAATGCCAAATTTGAAATCAGTCATTCATATTCAAAAATATTTGCCTACGATTTGCATAATTTCAAGCTATTTTACCCCCCATTTTCTTGCAATTTTGCTCTGACTAATGACCAGCTGATATGTTCATATGGATTTATGTCTGCATATGTACATACATATGTATGTATATCTGTTCAGATTTGCGTGAAACATGTGCAAATA
>NW_016200722.1:0-2518 GCF_001687245.7 Rhagoletis zephyria | reverse complement strand
TTCAAAGCTATGCAATGGCGTGGCATATCAAAGGGGGCACAGAAAGTTTCTACGCACACGTGCATATGTACACTTTATATTCTTTGCATTTGTTGAGAGGTGGGTGGAAATTAAAATTTAATTATTATTGAAGTGGTAAATATGACTGACTGCTTGCCTGAATAGGTTATTTGTTCCTGCTTTATCATTGCCTTTGTTATTATTGGTATTTGCGTATTGCTGTCACATTTGTCAACATTTGTTGACATTTCGAATATGACAAATAAAGTATTGGTCACAAAGTGAAACTGCTTGATGAAGTGAAGTGGGTTGATTTTCGAATATGTAAAAAATGCTTCAGATTTGTCGGCGGAGAAACGGGTAGCACAAGCTTGCCATAATTTTAGTGCATTATTTGTCATAACTTGAACCACTATTTAGCTGCTACTGCTTCACGAACCCCTCCAAAAAATGGTCCTTTCGCACAGTACACCAATGTCCACGAATCCGTTGAGTTCTCTTTTGGAATAGCATACTACCCCACTGTTGATAAAACACTCAACTCGAACGCTCATTTGTGCATATGTGCAATAATTGGTACACATATGGATCCAAACTTGATAATGGTAAAACTGGGACTGGCATACTTCGACCAAACTTCAAAATATCGATACCAATGGGTAGTTGTGCCTCACCCTCCCAGAAGTTGCACAAAATAAATTCTCAGCTAGTACATATCCTAAATGCTTTGAAGCCNAAAGCTTCAAAGAATCTAGAGAGGTCCTAAGAAATAGTACTGGGTACCACACGGGACATTGTTACCCTCATTATCACCTCAGTAAAATGAATCTGTCTGAAACAAACGTTTGTCGCTTTTGTGAGTTGACGACGAAACGCCAGAGCGCATTCTCTGTGAATGTGAAGATCTTTCTAGGCGCAGAGTAGCTAACTTAGGTGTGTCACTGGCGCCGCATTTCTAAAATTTTGCGCAGCTGCAAATTAAGTGCCCCGCCTGGCACTTTTCAAAAATTTAGCATTAATAACACATCGCTGCAGCTAGTATAAAAAACTGCTATGCTCGTAATTGGGTTGCTGTCTGACTCCATGCTCGCTAAGTTTCGCCCTGGTATGCAATTGCGGGATAGTCGGGTATACAAAACAAAGGGGAAACAAAAGAGTATTTTCAGCTCCTTTACGCTTTGGGTGATGAAATGCTTTAACTCGTTGGTTTGGACTTCCCTGTCATGGGCCATATAGGCACATACCCGAAACAGGATTCGATGCCCTTCGCTTGCGCGCACGGGATGTCTTGGGGCATCCCTACCTGGAGTCTTAATTTAAGGTTGTAAAATGCGTTGCTCCGTGAATAAGGCCAAAGAGTTTTGCTCCAAACATCTGACTACCCTTAATACTCGAAAGGATCCGGAGGAATCCAACTCGGGACGGCAAATCGCCGGATTATGGATTGATGCAGTCCATATAGCCGCTGTTGCTAAATGGCTAAGTGGTTAGAGGCGCTTACTACCATTCTGTAGGACCTGGGTTCTTTCCCTGGTCCCAGCTACATCTAAAGTAGAAAAAATTGTTTCTAGCACCGGTTGCATTTAGGCAGGCATGGCGCCGAATGTATTTCTGCCTTGAAAAAGTTTGTTATAATAACCATTTGCCATTCTGCGACGCTTCCAGCAGGACTAGGGTTGCCAACCGTACTATAATAAAGAGTATTGTACTATTTTTTCAGTCTGCTATATAAGGTTGGAAAAAATATAGTATGCCAAAATACAATATTTCGTCATTTATAAGTAAATATAAATATTTATTTATTTGTTGAATTAAATTTATAATAAATCACAAAATAAAATAGTTAGTTGCAGCGCACAGCGTTTCGGCTATATGGAGGCAGATAGAAAAAAGTCATGGTGACAGTTGATAAAAAAAACGGTTGGACTTAAAGAGGGAAAAGCAAAAGTCACAAATACCACATTTCACATTATTTACTCAACCCCCTTCTTCACGAATGATACATTTCCAAAGAAATACGGAAATCGGCGCGATACCGAGTAATCGGTTAAGCTGCCTTTAGCGATTAACCCATTAAAGAACTTCACTTCGGACTTTGTAACAACGGAGCCCAGGTTCCTATAAAGGATGAGGTGAGGCTGGTTTGGTATCCTTAAATCCTCCATGCTCGCGTTGGTGGCTAGCATACCTGTATGTTTTCCTTGTTCTGCACGCAGTAGCAAAGAATATGTTTTAAACTTTACACCTAGGTCATCACGGTCTGGGGTATCCTTTAGAAGAATTAACAGATCATCAGGTAACACTTAAGAATATTCTTAAAGAAAAAATAAGACTGAAACTTTAAGAAATTTTCTCCGAATTTCCCGACCAGCATATGAAAGGAATTTTAAATTATTTTTCACTTTTTTTCAGCGCATGCTTGCATGTATGTATGTGTATTTATGGAGATACATACATACATACCTACATACATCAACTTGAATCTTACCATGAACATCTCTGGCTCATACAAGTAAGT
>NW_016200721.1:0-2518 GCF_001687245.7 Rhagoletis zephyria | reverse complement strand
CTTTTCCAAGTTGGATAGGGAAGCAAAGCGAACGGGTCTGGTGGTAAACAAGGGCAAGACGAAGTGTCTCCTGTCATCAAGCAAACAGTCAGCACATTCGCGCCTTGGCACCCACGTCACTGTTGCCAGTTACAATTTCGAGAAAGTAGAGAATTTCGTTTACNAGAGAATTTCGTTTACTTGGGAACCATCATTAACACCGATAACAATGTCAGCATGGAAATCCAACGCAGAATCACTCTTGCCAACAAGTGCTACTTTGGACTGTGTAGGCAATTCAGGAGTAAAGTCCTCTTTCGACGTACGAAAATCACACTCTATAAGTCACTTATCATGCCCGTGCTGGTATATGGCACAGAAGCAGGGACAATGACAATATCCAATGAGGCGGATCTTGGAGTATTCGAGAGAAAGATTTTGCGGTAGACTTACCGGCCTTTATGCGTTGGCGACGGCGAGTACCGCAGACGATGGAGCGATGAGCTGTATGAGCTTTACAACGACATGGACAAGAAACAACTTGTATCTTGGAAGTATGAAAAAGCATCTGTGAAGTGCAGAACGCAAACGGTGACAAAAGAAACATACTGACTTTTAAGTGGTTTAAACGTAATTCATTTTCAAGTACTTTAAATTAAATGCAGAGTCGGACAGTCGACTTGCTGCTTGCACACATTACATTGCATTTGCATCTATGTCTGCAGCTGAGCGTGCAAAGATGTTTGCTACAATTGGTTGCGGACATGAGTGTCCTTGTTCAAATTTCATTAGCCGAAACATTTAATTTAAAATTTTTAATTTCGGGTTTTCAACGTGCAGAACGAAAGCGAAGTTGTTTAATCCAAATGTATTTTAAATTAGCTGAAAATACATGCAGGAAAAGGTAATTGGACATCGCCATGTAAAGTAAATGAGTTCGTTGCAGATAAATTAGTGAGAGTTTCAATTAGTTATCATTGAAAAAACAGTAGTTTATAAATTACTTTTAAATTAGCTAAGTTTCCTGCAGGGTAATTTCATAATGAGGTAAAATGCATAACAAATGCAACTGCAACTAAAAGTACTGATTATGCAAATTATGGTTGATTTAGAATTTTCTTTGCCGCCTTTGCGTTCATATAATAAATAAACACTTTTTTTAAGTGGAAGAAAACCGCGACATTTTCGGAAAAAAATTTTAAAACGAAAATTTTTAGCTACTTGAAACTTGCACTAAATACAATTGAGTGGGCTGCAAAACTGCATACTCAAAAGCTAATTGAAAAGCTCGAAAATTTTACAAAAGTTTGTAGAAATTTTTTTTTGTTATATTACACAAAGTTTGAAACTTTGATTTATTTGGTTTTTGTTAAAGAATCAACTATATTTAAAAAAAATAAACAAATTAATAACAAAAAGAAGTATAATAATTGTGAAAACTTGTCAAAATTTGGAGCGACAAAATTTTTTTCGACCACTGTATGTGTGTAAACATTATATGTACATTTTTTTCTTTATTTGTTAACTAACTTTATAAAAGTTTGGTTTGGTCTATGAATACATACATAGCTCAATTACACTAAAAAAATAAACAGACAGATTAGTAATATGTCAAAATACAAATGAGTGGGGAATTTTACGAACTTTCTGGAAAAATTGAGGAATTTCATTTTCGATATCGAGGAATTATCAAAAATGAGTTGGCTACCCTAGTGTGGATTTAGAAATCGTTCTCTCAAGTCTCTTATCTAGCGTAATCCCCAGATATTTGACCTCATCGGAGTATTCAAGCACTGCCCCTCCAAGAGTGAGTCTATGCCTCTTTGGGCGAATGCCCTTGATTTATATCCTTAGGCACTTTTCGAATCCGAAGGCCGAATCCGTGGATTTAAGTTACGGCTTAACTTGCTATGATTTTTTTTTTTAATAAATCTAATGAATTTAAGGTCGTTCTCCTTTTGGAGAGATAGCACTTTTATTTCAATCGTATGACTAGACTTGGACATAGATTGGCAATCTTGCAAGAATATGGAAATTGGGATGAAAATAAAAGCAAGAACTATAATCTCTGATCTAAGTAAAAAAAATATTTTCTTATTATCAAGCAATGGTACATACAAACTTACATGTTTATTTTATTGTTTATAACTTGAAAAATCAGAGCACTATCGCATTCTACCAAAAAAAAAAACGAAAAGATCAAGTGCCGTTGATGCGTCAAAACATTTTGTCACGTCCCAGGCGGCGTCGATAATGTCAATAATGCCATTCAACATGCCGCCATGGACTTTGTCGGCTTTGTAGCTTTCAGCAAATACAATCGGAGGTACGGGGGAGCGGTCGGAGACCACAAGTCAGCTGCCGAATTCAAAGGGACAGCGCGAAAAGTCCTTGACAGCATGTAAAAATGTGGCTTCAGTCAGGCAGGTTGTTCGCTTATATGCGCTGGATCACAAATTGATTTGGCAACTTTTTCTCACTACTTACATACATACACGCACATCACCGTATTGACGCTACCCTCACTTTGCAACAATTT
>NW_016200720.1:0-2518 GCF_001687245.7 Rhagoletis zephyria | reverse complement strand
GTTAATGTTGCAATGTTTTTTGCTGTTAATGCAACGGATTTTTTGGTCCGCCATATCGTTGTGGTAAGCAGCGTTGGTATGTGCGATTAGTGGCGAGTGTGGCTGTGAATTTTTTTCTGCCAACGGTTATTTGAAAGATGCGGGAGCAGCCTGCATGCCGAATTCGACAGCTGATGCAACGGCAAAAACTACGGCGAACAGCAACAATGGCGGGAATAGTGAGCAACAACAAGAAACGTAAAATTTAACTACAAAAATAGCTGCAACATTTAGTGAAGTCAAATAAAATGCTGCTGACGCGGTCGCAATTGCTAATAAAAGGAGCTGGCAAAAACAACAACAGCTTCTCTACTCGCCTAAAAGTTGTTGTCAATGTTGGCAGATGCTATTGACAGCTTCTGTAATCAATATTGACAAGGATGTAATTTATGAATTGCTGTGTGTGCGCGCGCGCGTGTTCGCCTGTGTGCGTATTTGCAACTGAGACTTGCACACGCATATATGCACATATATACATACATACATAACCAAAACCCCGTAGGAAAATTAACTCCAGTTTGTTTAATTTGTCTATGTTTGTCCAATTTTCTTCTTCTTCGTCCTTCAGTCCCAAGCGGGAAATTGGGCATCCACTACAACTGCGCGCCATCTGGTTCGGTTTCTGGAAATCGCTTTGATTTCCTTCCAGCTTAACCCGAATTGCTTCGCCTTTCGCTCGACTGTTCTGCGCATTGTTTATCCGTGACATTGTAGATAGTAGATATTTCCGTGGCAATCAGTTTGGTTGTAGGGTCAGAACCCCAAGGTAACCTTACTATTCTGGTAACAGGCCAAATATTTAAGGTGGCTCTAATTGGGATAATAACTTAAGCCGTTGACCCGTAGAGGGTTCTTCCGCTAAGAGCCTTAGACTCCCTGAGTGATACAGCTTGTTGTTCTCGTCCGCCGAATCCGCCGTGGGGGTCGCTCCCGCGAGATGCAATGCCGTACATCTACGGAAGTATTGCCCAAGGTGTACCCGCACTACGTTCGTTAGTGCTTCGAGGAGTCTGAGAGTCTAATAAAGCGGGGAACCAAGCAAAGTGTGGTCAATTAAGATTTAGTCGTCTAAAATTTGTACCGCTTAAAGCGTCGTAGGTAACCTGGGGTTTTGTGACTATACGCCGCCAGCTGGAACACTAACACTTCCGAGCACCACTGGGCGATACACCGGCGCTCGCCGATTCCTCCCACCATTTGCTTGTGCCACTCATCAATCCACAATTGCATATACCGGCTCTCACCGATACTCTCACCGTTATCATAAATCACCGGGTGCTATATTTACTATTCATCTACCGATACCGTCACCCACAAGAGTCACCAATCCTCCATCGATTTCAAAACCAGTCAGCACTGCTCGTCTTTTTCTGTCAACGCCAATATCGCGCCACCTGCCAGATCTCTCATCGCTCTACATTTTCCCCTTTCTCATTCGGCACCTCAGTCCGGAAGCTGGCTTACGAAGCCCTTAGTATGTGTTTTGGTACGGGAAGTAGTACCTCCGGTCGACCTTGAACTGGCTGAGTGTTACCTCAACCGTCGACCAAGCCCTGTGATCACTCCAAACTTAACACAAACTGGGTAACAATCTAGCCATTTATGTGATACAAAACTTTTTCAAACATTTCGTCTTCCAGTAAAAGTTTTTCGACTTTTACTACAATGCCGCAGGATAGACTGTGCCACTTACAAATTTGTTTTACGTGGCAAAAATTTACACAAGCAGTTTAGTGAGTATTCTACAATTGTTTTAAAAAGTCTCCTTGTGATTGCCAGCAATACCCCTACGACTTAAACCTTTATCACACACAGCCTTCCGGTATTCGAAGCTACATAAATTAGGTTAAGCTAGGTTGTAGTGGCTGCCTTCACCTAGATTCTGTTGTCTCCATTACACACAAAGACCCAAAGACCTCTTGTGATGCTGCTTTGGCTCGTGCCGATCATGCATCCGGAGTGCAGTTGAGAAAAAGGTGTTTAAGAAGATAACGTCGCCAGAGTCCCGTTAACATAGAGCATTTTGTATAAGTTTGCTTAGAATTATGTCCACCATTAAGGAGAGGATACCTACTAACTGCTACCAACGTACGATGTAAGAGATTGAATTGAGATTAGGTACTCAATGAGGTTTGCGCATATCCGCTCAGAGGAATTCTCAGTAGTTCAATCTACAAATCTGATAAATGAGAAGCTACCAGGAAGCTCTTAGGAGGCTTTGAATTTCGTGGTCCGGAAAGCAGCTGATATACCCACTCCATTTTGGTCCTGACTGTGACATTCCTTAGGGTTAGCTAACATACAGCGACTTTATATACTGCAACTTCAAATTCAACCTTCTTTTTCTAAATCTAGTAATGTACATACTGCAAAAAATTAAGCGCTCATCAGTTGTGTAAGTCACTTCATTCCTACAGGGAGGCAAGCAGTGCAAAAGTGGTGTACATTTATTGCGCGTGTTTGCGTGTGAATTTTGTTA
>NW_016200719.1:0-2518 GCF_001687245.7 Rhagoletis zephyria | reverse complement strand
TGTAATGATTAAATGGTATCAGTTTTTATAAAAAAATTAAACCCCCAGTGAAAATTCATATCAAAACTATATGAAGGTACAATTGCACCTCTGCGCCCGGTTAGCGTTGTAAGAATATGCGCCCGGACGAGGGTTAATGAGGATCTGATTCTCATTTAGTAATCTATGTATATACATACATATTTAGCATGTGCATAGGGGTGGTCCAAAAACAGTAAAGTCGGAATTGTAATGCTCCCAATTCTATACCTTTTCTACGAAAAGTTGTTTTTTTATCCCCATATAACATACATGGGATACTTTGGGCGCTTTGAGCGACCTCTAAATAGTTTTTTGATTTCAAAATAAAAAAATAGGGGTCTACTTTTTTCGGTGTAGAACAATCCTAAGTGAGAGCATAAAATTTCCGACTTTACTTTTTCCCATGCATTTTTGGACCACCCTAATGTGCGAAAAATTTTTGAAGTGAAACTTCTTTAGCGCTTATTGGGTGTATGCACATGGTATTAATTTAACAAAAACTTGCTAATAAAAGGTTAAAGAATAACACATAGAAAAAAAAAACAATACAAGAATGAAAGTAAAAGTAAGTATGTACATAGATAAAGAAAAAGATAAAAGATAGAGACACAGAGACTAAAACTGGGGACTATTTTGGAATTTTAGAGATTTTCGGAATTATCGGGACTTATCGATATTATAATCGATATTTCATCGGTTTTGTTGCCGATATTTTTATCGATTTTGATATCGACATTTTTGTCGATATTGCTATTGATTTTACTATCGATATTTTCGGAACTTATCGATATAAGAAACGATATTTTTATCGATTTTGTTATCAATATTTTATCGATTTTGTCTTTGGTTTTGCTATAGATATTATTATCGCTTTTGTTATCGATATTTTTTTCTTAGTGTATGCTTTCCTTTTATGACTTGGGTGTGCTCTTAACCATACCGCGTATTCTACGTTTAAATTTAGCGGCTGTGTCTCCGATACAGCCTGCAGACCAAGACGAAGGCGCTGGACTGTTTCATTTTTTCTTTTTTGTTTTTTTGTTTATGTTTTAATGAATTTTTATATTAAAGCATTTTGGTTTATTTCCTAACGAAATTGTTTTGAACAAATATGTCTTCGCTTCATTTCCGCGTTTTTTTTAAATAATAAATACAGAAAGCAATCATTTTTTCCTCCATATTTCTCTTTTTGTGACTAGCTCAGGACCAGCTGAAAAATCAGTGACTTTTTTAGGCTAGAGATGAGCATTCATAACTTTGCCAGCAAAGCGCCAGACGCAAAAAGTATGCCACAATTAATGCCAAGAAGACAATTTTGTGTTGCTTTCTTACTCATCAAAATTGCTGTGCATTTCATATATTTAGCTTTAAAAATATCAGCAATGTAATTAACTTTTATGTATCTGCATGAAAACTCGAATTTTGACTAACAAAATAAATATTAAACCGGCTTATTTCAACTGCAACGATGTATGTATCCCTCTTTTTCTCAGGTAAAATTTTCTAATTTCTAAAATTCATACATAACCTTTTGTTTTAGAAATGCCGTTGTTATATTATTGTTAAATGGGAAGGAAATAAATATACATCTTCCAATATGGCACCATTTTGAAACTTTTATTTTTCTATTTGGCACTATTTGGCCGTTTACACTCAGTATGACACCTCATCGCAAAGGATAGTTGGCAGCCCTACTCACGATACTTTGCCACAACTCTATTCTGGAATTTGCATTTTTACACTAAATGACACATTTCTAGTAGATAGTGAGCATCTGTAAGGATCGAAAGTTGATTTTATGGAACCACTCTACTGTACATACATACGTATGTACTAGGGCTGTGCGATTAATTGATTATTCAAAATTTTAATTAATCATAAAGTAAATAACTCAATTATTCGATTAATCGGAAATTATGATTACTCAAAAGTTCAGTTACTCGAGTAATCAAGATTTTGATTAACCAAAAACAAAAATATTTGAGTAATTTGCTTTATGATTAATCAACATTATGAATAAAATGAGTAATCAACATTTCAAAGTACTCTTTAAATACATACATATAAAGCAGTTGAAGTTCCTTGATGCTTTGAAAAAAACGTACATACGTACGTAAAATGAAATACATACATACATACATATTTTTTTCATATACAGAATATAAAAACGAAAATAAGCATTTTCCAAAGCAACCTCTTTTAACGAGCAAAATGAATTTTTTTTTGAGTAATTATATTTCAAGTAACTCGATTAATCATCGTTTTGAGTAATCAAAATCTTGATTACTCGAGTAATTGATCAACCGAATAACTGATTAACCAACTTGCTCGAGTAATCGAATAATCGCACAGCCCTAGTATGTACGTATCGAGTAGGTGCGCGTGTTTGCTGTGTTCCCAGCTCATGCCTAGGTAGGTGAAATACAATTATTTATTGTTGCTTGTCGTCTGCCCTACACTTTGATTAACGACGATCACCCACAAACTTGTACAGATA
>NW_016200718.1:0-2518 GCF_001687245.7 Rhagoletis zephyria | reverse complement strand
TTATTAACAACATGCAATCGTTAAATAGTTTTTTTGTTCTTCCTCTGTCGTTGTTGTTGTGCAGTTCTCAGCACGCAAAGTGTGGCAAGTGTGCAAGCAAATTAAGCAAACTATAACAGGCTACAGAGGTGCAAGCAGCTCGGGTCAGTTGCATTGTAAATGCTCGTAACCCGAGCAAAGGCCACTCCAAATACTATTTGTGGATCGATTGAAAATATAAAAAAGGAAAAAGACAAGCAAGGTTTAGTCATAGATTTTTTGGTTTTAAGTAGTAGTGACCAAAATCTTCAATAGAACAGCTACCTACTCAGCTACAGAAATTACCATTTCTCTAGGGGTTTCCCGCTTCCCGCGAAGTCCGAGTCTATTTTGAGCCACATAGTATCTAAGCCTAAGCTTGTGAAGAAACTTGAAGTTAACTCCTAATCGAGTTGACTAAAAGTTTTCAATTTATAGAGATTCTCAATATAAGGGCGAATTTAGGAAAAATTCATTACAGAGATTACAAAACAAATTTTGCAGCGGACCTAAAAGAACCAACACCGTCAGTCTGCTTTCTAGCGAATAATGGAGAAATCCCAAAATCCCGTTTAGTAGATAGACTTGGCTACAAATTTCTTTAAATGCGACATCGAGAGTAAAGAGTGTAAAAAACAGCATGATAAAAACATAACAAGGTAAAACCATTGAGAGGCCGTCTGACGTTTGCCAACAATATAATTTTAAAATCAAAACTCAAACTCACACACACATTCTCATTTTCAATCTCAAACAACAACAATTGTGAACAACTTAATTTTTTTATTTTNCCGACGAAATGAGAGAATGAATTTACCTTGTAATGTTTTTATCATGAAAAACAGTATTGGTATCAAATAACAAAGAAAATTATTCAATATGTAATAAAATTAAAAAATAAATCAAAGTAAATTTTTTGGAGCTTTAGGATGAGTTGGTATTGAAAATGTCCTTCTAGTATGTTTTAGCCCATAGTTGCCTGAATATATTTATTTCTGCGAGTGTTTATTTTTGTTTTTGTCGCGGCTACCAGATCATAGTTTACATTTTGGGTACGGCGACCAGATTTCTGTGGCAAAAATCGGGACATTTTTAATGCATCCAAGTCGAACATACAATTTTATTTTTAGAATAAAGCGAGATAACATCTTTTAATACAGAGAAAAATATGTACTTGAAAAATTATCTCAAAAATGTATAACTCAATGTACACTGCGGGGAGAATAGGGAAATAGAAATATATATAATAGAAATTTTACCAAGTTTTTTGCTACTTTTCTCTGTTTAAAAATGTTTATTATTTTTGTACGAAAATATAGCTTACTATCTAAAAAAAACCATGCAAATCAAAATTTCGACGAATTTTAAAAAATGTCGATCAAAATTTTAAGCTTCTTAATCAGATTTTTATAATTTTTTTGGGCATGTAGTTTTGTAGCCCATTCAATTTTAGTATAACACAAGGCTACGCAAAATTTCGATGCAAATATTCTATACCCACGTCGCGAGTATCTTGTAGCGTCTGGTCCTTATACACACACACCTTTGAATCGCAAGACTCGATTTTCTCTTTGGCCACTGCGGCTACACGGCACACACGAATTTAAAAAATGTTCTCAAGTGAAATAACCGAAATCGCCATAGTACAGGAGTACTCTTGTTAAATTAATAAAGAAAACACTGAAAATCGGGGTTTACAATTAACCCTGATTTGGCGAGCCGTGGATCTGCGCCTCATCTCCTTTGACCACAGCCGTTCAAAGAGAATCGTAAGAAGGTGCCGGAAGATCACAGAAGCCTCGAAAGTTAGGTCTCAACTCATGTAAAGTTGAGAGTACAACTTATCGGGGTAAATGTGAATCAGATACGATTGCTGGTTGATTTGGGTTATAATCGAAATCCCAGTATTTATCAGTAGTGGTTAGAATTAACTTAGGGTTAAGTGGCTGCTAGTAGTCCCACCAATATGTGCCGTCCAACGATTATGTTCCTTGCGTTACCACAGAGAGTTCTCGAAACCCCTACTCCCCTTTGAAGCAGTTCGTGAAGTCAAAATATTTTAGCAGTTGCGGTTTGCTTAACTTTGCCGCTGCGTTTAGATCGTTTAAAAGCCTTGTAAGTATATAAAACTTGTTGTCGTCAGTTTCAAAAAATCACTACTAATCGTTCTGCATATCTCCCTAAAAGCAAGTACGCGGTTAGCGTTGAATCGGTGAACGTATATGTACTTTAAAACGCCCAGTTAAAAATTTTGTCAAATAGAAATCGACTTCGCCGTGCTTTCTTGCCAGCCAGTTTTTCAAATCTGGGATATGCGCAACGGTCCTTTATTGCATTGCATGCGATAGCTTCTGCTTCATTTTCCAATATATCAACGGGATACATCCCGGTGATCACTAATGATATTTACTTCATCTGAAACGGTTTTAAAAGTGCTGCATACTCGAAGCACATATAGGCGGTATGTTGCTTTCATGTCACGGAAGTACGATACACGCTG
>NW_016200717.1:0-2518 GCF_001687245.7 Rhagoletis zephyria | reverse complement strand
TAAGCATGCTGCGCCTTAGACATACAATTGCCTATCGAGAGTTTTGAGAGCAAAGGAAGCAAAGCTGATTGTTTGCGAAAATCTGTAGCATATGGTCTCGCGTTCCGGGTTTTGCCATGAAAACCACTTTCACTCGCCTCCACGGCATAGGGACTTAGTTAATTTTAAAATTGATAAAAACTATGCCATCCTAGCGTCTTCCACCGTTCGCAACATTATAGGGATGATATCGTCTGACCCTTTGCTTTTGAAGAAGCAGTCGATTGGATGTGGTATTGCATTACGTTCAAAAGGGTGGTCATCAAAGCTGGTAAGTGAACGCCTGCGCTCTCTATTCTCTATCGGTTTTGTCTGGGTATTTCCTGGTTAGACTTATATGGACACCAGGTCATAGTTATATTACTAGAAACGAGGAAAAAATAATACCTATGACTACATTTAAGTCACTCTTGGGCAAGCGAAATTCGTGTAGTTATGTAGAGTCTTTTTTGAATAGGATGTGGTCAAAAGATCTTCTTTGGCTTACAAAGCCGCAACTTTCAATATCGGTGAGTGTATTTATAGCCCACTGTCCAATTAGAATTCACGCGATGAGGCTGTCATAGCAGGAATTATTCCACCATTTCCTTCTAAACTAACCAGATTTTAAAAGCCTGCGGTCTAAACAACAGTGATTGCACTTTTTAAATAAACCGGGGTAGCTCTTCGGAACCGAGATCTGCGGCCAGTAAAATTGCGTTCTTACCATGCAACGTTTTTCGCTATAGCTCTGACTCACAAGCCTATTCCTTAAATTTTTAAACAGAAAATATTTTGAAGGAGCTCTATCGGCAGGATCTGAAATAGAATACAGTTCCAATCCCAAAAGATTGGTTTGAACCGTGGGTCACGAATTTTACTTTTCGTCATATTCGGCGGAACTGACGCCGATTCTCTGCCGTACAAAAAAAAAATAATACTAACAGTAGGTGCAATTTCAGCTGTTCGTTGCTTATTACTACTTTGCCACATGCTCTATGCGGTAATAACTCAACTATCAACTCCAGCTTAACGAGGAGCACTCTTGCTTGAAGCCTGAAAGCATATCCACGCACCGCACTTAAGCTGTCAAACGATTTGACTGCACTACACAGAAGAAACACCTTTTACATGTTAATTGTCCCTGACATCCGTTGCTTTTAACTTGATAAATGATGTCTTAATTGCTACTAATTCGTAATTGGCTATTATTCGAGTTGAGCGACACTTTAACTTTGGGCCTCATGCATAAAAAGTGAGCTTAAGCTCCGACTCGATTTTCAGTACAAATTCTTGAGCTTGAGCTCACCCCTTCTGTGCAAAAATTGAGTCTGAGCTTAAGCTCACTTTTTATGCATAAGGCCCTTTGTGTTGATAAGACTCCCTAGCTGAAGTCATCTCTTTAGACGTCATGCATTGCGTCAAAGTCTGTTGGGTGCCTAATTAATAGGCTTAAAATTACCACTAACACACATACTTTACATACACACATGCAAGCCCATGCATATTAGAGTATTACACCGAAAATTTGTGGCCGAAGTGTAAGTGAAAGTTCCAACAGGATTAGCAAAAATCGATTTATCACTGTTTGAATGAGAGTGGAACGTGCTTCCTTGAAAATTAGCATTAATGCTCAAATGGGATACATGAGCCAAATATGTAATTTTCAGAATGTAAACAATTTTTCCTATATATACATATGTATGTATTTTAGGGTGATTCAGAAAACAATTTTTCAGAGACATAACTTTTATAAGAGAAAAGCATAAAACTCAATCAATAATCATTATATTAAGATAAATATTTCTCGAGTCATCTATAATTGTTATTTGAAGACTTATATTATATTGCTATTAAAGCAATTATCAGAGAGACAAATATTTTTAGTCTTCAAAGACTTATATTATTAAAGTTTTTTCATAATAATTATCATTGAGATAAATATTTTTAAGTCTTCAAAGACTTTTATATTAAGACTTGTATTATTAAAGCCTTTTCATAATAATTATGAGCGCGAAAAAAAATGTTTAAGTCTTAAAAGAAGGGACTTGTTCAGGAGCACCTCGAGGTTAGTTGGGGACCAGTTCGGGGATAGGTGGAGACTAGTTTGGGGCTAGTTGGGGAGTAGTTTGTGACCAGTTGGGGCTTGGTTGGGACCCCTTCGGGACTATATACACAATTTTTTTCGCACTCATAATTATTATCAAAATACCGTTATAATATAAGCTTCAAAATAAAAGTCTTGGAAAACTTAAAAAATATTTATCTCGCTGATAATTATTATGAAAAGACTTCTATTATATAAGTCTTAAAATAATAGTTATCGATGACATAGAAAAAATTTCTTACACATAATTACACTGGTTTACAGCAAAAATCTTCCGTGGTAGCCATTATCCAATTCCTTTGTAGAATTGCTCGGTGATTCCAAAAATTGAGTTAATTTCTTTTTATGGATACGTTTTCAAGATATTTTCAATTTACCGTTATTCTGCTTAAA
>NW_016200716.1:0-2518 GCF_001687245.7 Rhagoletis zephyria | reverse complement strand
ACGCTTTGCAATAAATCATAGAATTTTCGTAAAGTCGTATTTTTCTTTTAATTTGCATACGTAATTACACCTATAGATTACCGTTAGGTTGGGGCATAATATGTCAGATGCTTCTTTCAGCTCCGCTGGGAAAATGACATCCAGCCCAGGGGATTTGAAGGGTTTAAAAGATTTTATGGCCCTGTCCACATTCCCGTGGGTTATGATGGCTTTCCCCGCCGGAAATGGTCCCACCGTAGGGGCCGANATACGTAATTACACCTATAGATTACCGTTAGGTTGGGGCATATTACGTCAGATGCTTCTTGCAGCTCCGCTGGGAAAATGACATCCAGCCCAGGGGATTTGAAGGGTTTAAAAGATTTTATGGCCCTGTCCACATTCCCGTGGGTTATGATGGCTTTCCCCGCCGGAAATGGTCCCACCGTAGGGGCCGATTTACTCTCCGCCGCGGGACAGCCAGGAAAGTGTGTATCAACAAGAATCTCTAGCATATCATCCCGAGGTGAGGTCCACTCGCCGTTTGGCCTTTGGATATAGCTGGAAGAAAAGGGGCTGGCTTCCAAATGTTCCTCAATGTTGTCACAGAAGTTTTTCCAAGATGTCTCCTGAGCCCTTTTGATGGCTCGCTTGAAGTTTTTAAGGCTTCCTTATAGGAATGCTACGATCCGTCTCATTTCGCCTTATTAAAAAGCTTCCTGCTTTCCTTCCTCAGGGTGGCGATTTCTGCGTTCCACCAGTGTGGCTTCTTTTTCCCCTTCGGAATTGTGATAGGGCAGGAGGCGGAAAAAGCCGCATTACAGGCTTTGGTAATATGGTCCACTGCTTCTTCAAATTTTTCCGATGAATCTAGTCCACCGAGAGAAGCATGCTGGAAGTCTACAGATTCCGCTTCATCAGATGTTATCGGTAAGCGAGACTTACCATGAGAAGNGGGTCCACTCGCCGTTTGGCCTTTGTATATAGCTGGAAGAAAAGGGGCTCTTTGATAGTACCTTCCGTAAACGGTTGGCTTCCAAATGTTCCTCAATGTTGTCACAGAAGTTTTTCCATGATGTCTCCTGAGCCCTTTTGATGGCTCGCTTGAAGTTTTTTAAGGCTTCCTTATACGAATGCTACGATCCCTCTCATTTCGCCTTATTAAAAAGCTTCCTGCTTTCCTTCCTCAGGGTGGCGATTTCTGCGTTCCACCAGTGTGGCTTCTTTTTCCCCTTCGGAATTGTGATAGGGCAGGAGGCGGAAAAAGCCGCATTACAGGCTTTGGTAATATGGTCCACTGCTTCTTCAAATTTTTCCGATGAATCTAGTCCACCGAGAGAAGCATGCTGGAAGTCTACAGATTCCGCTTCATCAGATGTTATCGGTAAGCGAGACTTACCATGAGAAGCGCTTCTAAAAAGGAGGTCCGAGAGTATATTCCTGAACTTGTTCCAGTCGGTTCGTCTCCTGTTTCTGTAAGCGACTGAAGGTGATGGTTCGAAAGAGATCTTGAAATTTATGTATATATGGTCGGAGAAGGAGTGGTCATTTGAGACATGCCACTCACTGATATTTTCTAGAAAGCTATCCGACACAAGAGAGATGTCTAGTACCTCTCTTCTGTTAGAGGTTACAAATGTTGGCCTACATCCGATATTACAAATTGCTAGGCTATTTGAGAAAATAAAGTCGATAAGAAACTAACCCCGTTTGTTTATGTCCGTGGATCCCTACAGCGAATGATAAGCAGTCGCATCGGTACCGATAACGATGTGAGAATTCCTCTTGTTGGCCTCTTTCACAACGTCCCGCAACCGAGTCGGGGGATAAGTGGCGTGGTCGTGTGCCATGTACGATGAGACCAGCCAGAGTGGTTTGGATCGTACTTCCACGCTTTCGTTTTGGATACTAACACATTACAGTTTTTAGAGAGGTAACGATATTTACATATGTTTGTATGAACATATCGCTAGCTTAGAGTGAAAAGTTGCTAACTAAATTTTGTAAAATTTTACAGCAGACGAAAAAAAATCTTATAACCATTTCTTCAAGTATTTTGCAAGACTTTTTATACAACATTCTGCATGTTTAAAACAAAGCAAAACTCCCTACGAGGAGCGTTCGATATTTATTAAAAGCTTTCGTTTGGATCTTATAAATTTGCATTTCATTAAATATCAACGAGAAGAAATAAAGCAAAAATCTGTATCCCTTTGGAAACAATGCATTTTTAATTTCACTTGTCTCCTATATCAAAATATGGGTTTTCACAAAAAGTGGGCTTAGCAACCTTTCACTCGAAGCTAGCGATATGTGAGTTTCTTTTTAGGAGAATAAAATTGGTCTATGAAAAAAAAACTATTGTATAAACAAGGCACATAAATACAGGAAAGCCAAAATGACGTTGCTCTCATGAGAACCAAACCTTTAAACTTCAACNAAATAAAATTGGTCTATGAAAAAAAAACTATTGTATAAACAAGGCACATAAATACTGGTAGAAGCCAAAATGACGTTGCTCTCATGAGAACCAAACCTT
>NW_016200714.1:0-2518 GCF_001687245.7 Rhagoletis zephyria | reverse complement strand
GAAATGACATAAGCATTGTATTGTGTGCGAAAATGTGCATACGACTGCAATGAAATGCCTAAACATTGAACCTTAATTGATGAAGAACCTATGAATGCGAGATAAGAATCGTGTGAAAGTCGGTGTGCAATATTATTCCAAAAATTTTATTTCAATTGGATTACAATGGATTTTCGAAACGTACATTCGTATTAACATATGTATGTATGTATGTGTATGTGTGTTTGATGTATGTAAGTACGTAAATAAACCCTTTGTGATTTAATAAAAACATTTTTCGTGCAGTGTTGTTATAGTTTGCATTTGAAATTTTTAGATTAGGTTTTTGTAACTGTCAATAGTTCTCTATTCACTCGAGAAATTCAGGAAAATTAATATATCTACATATGTATATGTATTGTGAAGTAATACTTTTATATATAAATATATACATAGTACATATGTGCATGTATATTTGTATTTCCTAGACGTCAATCATAATTTTGTTCGTTATTTTTTGTATGTATTCATTGTCAATACATATCAATATTTCTACTTCAAAATTGTGTGAAGTATATGAACTAAAGGTGGGCAGGGAGTACATACACATTGGATCAGAATGAAGTTATATAAAACTCTTATAAAAATACATCATTCTTACATAATATATAAAAGGGCTGTGTGTGCTTATTGATATGTCGTTTATAGACTCGAAAACTACTTAGCCGATTGTGTTCGATTTCAAAACATACGTTTGAGCTGGTGCTTATTGCTCAGAGGGTAAAAGATATCCCGTAGGTGGCGCTAGAACTGATATACATACATATCTCTAAAAACCATATTACCAGTCCCATTTCATTCAAAGCATGTTTTAGTCCGGTAAAAATAGATATTTCACTTGAAAATAGGCCCGATAGGTGGCGATGGAGTCGAGATATCTCGAAAACGGCTGGATAAAAAATAATAGGCAGGCCTCTATTAATTGGTACCATAACTACGGTGACCATAAATATGAATTGAAATGCAGGACAACTTTTTAAAAAATATACTTACATATCGTCGTTTAAAGTACAAAACCGCGTATCGTCAACCAGCAAAACCGCGTAACTGACATTTGCTGCCAAAAATTGGATTTGCTCACACATGCTCTTGGCTCAATCCTTTTCCATTCGTTCTGAAATATACCAGCCAGAAATACGATTTCTTTATAAACAAGTGAACCATTTTGAAATACGAGTGTTTTTACTCTCTAGAAAATAATTTATGCAACGTCATGTACGCGGTTTTGTATTTTGTTGATACGCGGTTTTGTACTTTAAAGGACGATATGTTTGTGTGTATACAAGTTTAGAAATTGGATTATTAATTTAAAAAAAATATATTTTCTTTGTTATCTTTATACTACGTATGTAAATACATATGTATGTATGTTAACTTTGAATATAAATCACATTTTCTTCATTGGTATTAATCTGTAAAATGATATTTTCTAGGCAAACTTTGCGTCGTTGAACACGAAAACAATACCCCTTTATTGAAAGAAGCGTTTTCGTGATATTCATAGAAAATGTATTGATTTGAAAATTGTAGCAAAAGTCATAAAATCATAAAAAATTTATGAGATTTAACATGAAAAACGTAGGGTGTATGCAATAGAATTGACCCTAAAAAATGCAACAGGGGAGGGCCCATAAAAATCGTTATTATTAAAAAATGGTAAAATAAACAATTGGATATTACTATTGGACTTCTGAAGAGATATACCGAAAAATACTGATTTTTTTCAAAATTGTCTACCATTTCTACGAAACATTTTTTTTTCATATCAAATATCTACATGAAAACTTTGAGCGCTTTGAGCTAACTCTAAATATTTTTTGATATCAAAATGGACTAGCCTAATGTACATATGAGCAGCATTTCATTTCATTTAAAGAAATACATAACAAATACATAAGAACATTTACCGGTACATGTAGGGATTATTCCCTACCCGCAGGAATTTCCGTCGAAAAAAGAGTGTCGGGGAAAGAAGGACAGGTTTTTATAAATAAGTTAAACGTAGGAATTTGCCGAAAAATCGAAATTTTTCTGTAAATTTTTTTTTCTCCCAGAAGGCAAATATGCAGATAAGTTCATATGCAAACTTTTATTAAGAACAAGTTTGAATTGCAGCATTAAATCCGAAACACTGTTCGAATGCCAGAATGTAATCACAACGAACTTCATATTTTTTTTTAAACTAGCGTCGACAGCTTATTAAGGGTAATTGCTTAATTTTTTAACAACATTTGGAACAAAGTTCTAATTCTAAGCTTTTTCAAGTTCATGTCTCTTATACTTGTATAATCCTAACCAAATAAGTAGTAAGTATTACTAAAGTAAGTAATAAGGATTGGACATGGACTAGACAAGGATTAGAGACTTGAGCCTCTTAACAGGATTAAGGGTTTTTGCTCTGAGTTGTGTATTTATTGCATAGGGCCATCGATACTTGGGTCGTTCTTAAAAAACATGACCAATTGGTGTCCCCAGACTT
>NW_016200713.1:0-2518 GCF_001687245.7 Rhagoletis zephyria | reverse complement strand
TTTGTCTACTAGGAGGCGCCTGGAGATTGTGTCGAAGGCTTTCTTGAAATCCACAAATAGAGCGTAAAAGCCTTTTTCACCTGCCTTCTTTTTCTTTGTCCTTTCTTCCTGCAGTCGATCAATCACTATCTTTATGGCGTCCAGAGTAGACCTCCCTCGTCTGAATCCAAATTGTCCTGGACTTAATTGATCGACGAGCCTTGTTTCTAATCGTCCTAGCAGCACACAGAGAAATATGCCTCATAAGTTTATGACATTTAGTTCCTTTCGGCCTATAGCAGGAGAAAAATTCTCATACAGTTATGAGAATACGGCCTGGTTTTTGCTCACAGAGTTCTCACATTTTTATGAGATTTGTTTCTCCTAGAGTTATGAGACACTCATTTTCCATACAGGTTTGGGTTTATTAAAAAATACTTTGCTTTTTATTTCCAACTATAATTATCATAAACTTATGAGAATAAATACGAATAAGAAGATACAAACAAAAAATCATCAAAATTTAAGCAATGGACAAAACTTAATCTTCAGTGATGAGATGAACGGTGTTTTTGCGCCTGCGGTTTTGAGCTGCGACCATCTCAGCATTGTGTTTCCTTATGGCAAGTTTTTCATTGCGTTCTTTGGCAGCTTTTTGCACGTAGTAGCGAGAGTTTTTCTTCAGTCGAATGAAAAGAAATTCCTAAATGAAATTTTTCAATTAGATAAAGTAAAAATATTAGAGAGTTTAGCAGCTTACAGCAAATGATTCAGTTTGCTTTGAAGTTTTGCTTATGTCTGGATCAAGTTTTCCGTTGGCCGACTTTTTCTTTAGGCGATGATATTTCTTTTCACAAACTGGCAATTTAGTAGCTAATCCAGCACAAAAATTTCGCATAAACTTTACGCTGAAGCCATACTTGTAAACAGAAAAAAGTATTTTGCAAAACGAGTGAAGGAGTTTGCTATTGGCCGCACTGAACTTGTCCCATGTCATGTTCTTGACGATTTCTTTGTTGTTCAGACCTTGATTTTCGATAACAGTGTTAAAGTCAAACTGGCTCAACTGAAACACGTGTTTCTGCAAACATTGATCAAAGCGAAGATATTTAGGAACAGTTTTACTCGCTTCAATGACAACTTCGTCTTGGAAAGCTGATACGAATAGAGAGTTAGTATTTTCTTGAACGCCTTCATCTTGAGCAACTTGGGAATCTAAATAGCAATAACAAAAAGTTGTTAAAGGTAAAAGAAACAATTTTGGATTGCACTAAACACCATTTTCAACGTCTGAACTGTCAGTAAGGTTTTCAACGACGTTAATCGGCGGAGGTAATTCTAGATTAGGTTCAGATGAAACTGGCCAAACTTGGGGAGGCGCTGGAGAAAGCGGAACTTTTTTCTGTCCTCTTTTTGATCGAGTTCGCATTATTTTGATCGAGTAAAACTGTTGGTTGAGTTATCTGAAATTTGAATGCAACGTTAATAAATTTAAAAGAGGCAAAAAAGTGTTAAAAGGTTTACTTGTTGGAACCAAAAATCTAGTTAGTGATTTCACAAAAAGCACAATTGAGCAAAAATGATGACACCGCTGCGGCAGCCAACTTTGCAAAACAAACAAAACTATTTTAACAGTCACATCATCAGCAGTGTGCATATAGCTTTTCTTATTCTTCAATTTTATCACTCGTTCTTTTGCAATTCTTTGTTGCACTGCTTTGTTGACAATTTTTTATTGGCACATTTTCATTAAGATTCTTGTTGCAATCTACCTATTCGCAATTCTTCTTTTCATGATTTTGCTATGGCCAATCAACAAGAATCACTCCAAACCAGATGGTGTTATAAAGACACAATTTATGCACTCCCTATTTCTCGTCTTGTTTCTTTGGGCACAAACCAAAATGCAGTACCAGTG
Organism: Rhagoletis zephyria; assembly: GCF_001687245.7. Classification (NCBI taxonomy): domain Eukaryota; kingdom Metazoa; phylum Arthropoda; class Insecta; order Diptera; family Tephritidae; genus Rhagoletis; species Rhagoletis zephyria. The sequence goes on along the minus strand of NW_016200713.1, from coordinate 621 downwards.
GTTTGCCCAAAAGTTGGTTGTAAAACAAAACTTTTTTTGAAAAAGCAACTTTACCGTCACATAGAAACAAAACATCCTGAAGACAAACTCCACACTCGAAACTACTCTTCTAGTGCTTTATCTTCTTTGACAACAGAAACAGCAACAATTCCTAACACTGATGAAATCGTGATAAATGAAAATGAAGAAATGGAATTTGAAAATTCTTTATATGAAGAAGTGCCCATCATTAACACTCAACCAGATTCTTATGTAGACGACTACCTTAACGATGAATACCTCAAGGTATGCAATTACTCAATAATGTTTTACTTAAAAATTTTATTTTTTAGGGAATTATGGGTATCATTTTCAAGTACAAATACACTCAAGGAGTTGCGTCTTCGTTGATCAATTCAATCATTAGCGACATTCTTACACTGCAAGAGAAAAAGCCACCAAATCACTCGAATTTAAAAGCATACAAAAAAGTTGTTGTTTCAGAGCACCTGCAAGATATTTACTTTGAGAAAACAAACACACACTATGTGCAACCTCTATCTCTTGATGAGCTTCAAGTTAACGGCGAGTGTTACAATTTAAAATACAGTGCCACTCCTCTTTTGCCAATGATCAATCGTC
>NW_016200712.1:0-2518 GCF_001687245.7 Rhagoletis zephyria | reverse complement strand
AGTGCATTTCCACTTGCTTTTGGCGCTTTACATCTGAAAAAAATGTATTTAATAAAACGTAAACATTAACAGCTATTTAAGCATAAACCGTGATGCCGACTTTCATAATTTTTTCGAAATTCTCCCACTAATTTGTTACAAATCGAACACCAAAAAAAATAAATTTGCAAAAAGCGAAAGTTTAAAACTGAGTTTTTGCCGCTAGCAATGAACATGGTTCGATAATCCAATGGTTTATTATAAAAGTCTGTCGATGATATCGCGGAAAACTTCTACATTCTTCACTATCGAACTTTTTCCTTACATGTCTTAAAGAATTTTATTGAAAAATACAACTTAAATCTCTCTAAAAAGGTGTTAAGGAAAATAGAATCACCATTGAAAATCGCTATCTCAACGCTTAACATTTGTAGGGATGAGTATGTACATAGTTGTAGGTAAATTGTTCCTAAACTATTCGACACATACATACATTCATATATGTACCTACTCTGCAGAAAAAAGTTATCAATTGATCAAAATAACCCACTTGTAGTTAGCCTTTTTGTGGGATTTCTATATATATATATATATGATATATGATATAACTTGTAGTTAACTAGAAAAAGCTAACCTGAGTTATGCAGACGCATTCGGGAGGTTGTTTTCTTTAAACAAATTTCCATTCAAATATCCTCATACAAATTTTACCTTGAATACACTTTTTTTCTACACGTCACAAATACTTTTTCGAGTTTGAGACAAAAAAATAAATGAACAACGAAATTTTATATTTGGCCCTATTATGGTTGTCGACGNAAATATATAACTTGTAGTTAACTAGAAAAAGCTAACCTGAGTCATGCAGACGCATTCGGGAGGTTGTTTTCTTTAAACAAATTTCCATTCAAATATCCTCATACAAATTTTACTTTGATACACTTTTTTTCTACACGTCACAAATACTTTTTCGAGTTTGAGACAAAAAAATAAATGAACAACGAAATTTTATATTTGGCCCTATTATGGTTGTCGACGTCGACGTAGATGTCATGTTTTCAACAAAAAATAGCCCTCGTAGGCCCACTCCAGCTGCGCAGCTATTTTTGATGAAAAAATCACTTGGACATCAACCTCGACAACCATAATAGGGCCGACTTCATTTTGATGTTATGTCTGACGGAATTCGAATTTGCGACCACCCACAGCAGAAAATGTAAAAAAAAGAAATATGCACTAGTGTTCGCGTGATATTAAAGTTAGGTATAAGCTAACGTGACTTCCTNAGAAATATGCAATGTTAAATATAAATTTAAAAAATAAAAATATAAAAAATAATAAATACAAATTTGGTAATTTTTTGTATTGCTATTTTATGTCCAAAAGTAGTTAGATAAAAGTTAATTGACCTACTACTACCCTTTTTGCGGCTATAGCATGGCTTTTTGGAACAAAATATACAGTTATTAGTTAGCTCTAACTAGTGTTCGCGTGATATTAAAGTTAGGTATAAGCTAACGTGACTTCCTGCAGGTTACTTATGTATTGGCGCAGAATGCCATATTGGGCCACCTGTACCTCCTACATACAACATTCGGCTGAAGGCTTCTGAGGGCATTTTTGAATAATTGGCAAACACCCACTGCGCCTTTGTTTGACAACATCATTTTGACGTTGCCTCGTGGTAGTTTACTATTACACTTGGCAACTAGAGAAAACATGCATGTAGTATAGGTTGATATGTGAAAGTATCGTACATGAAACAGTGAGACAAGGAAAAAGAACTTCCGAAACAAAATTTAGTAGGGGTTTCCAATAGGATTCCTATAGGACTGAGTATAGGTTTCTTATAGTTCCTTAATTCTCTATTTTTTAACCATTATTTTTATTGTCCGATTCGAAGGAAAACACGAAGATAATAGAACGAAAGGTGCAGATTTATTAACATTATAGTCTATTTATTTATTTATTTGAACAAAAGTGGTGGTACAAATAAGATAAGAATCTTTTTAAAGTACATCAACTTCATTTGGTATTTTATTACAGAGTAACATATTAAATTAAATTAAATTAAAATAAACTTAGCACTAACACAAAACATAAGTAAATCCTTAACTAATCATAAGCACAATTAAACATATACATAGGTAGAAGAAAATGAGTTCAGAGAGACAGATGAAAGGAAAGAAAGAATATTATTGCGATCACACTCATCGCAGTGACCCAAAATAGTTGTATATTAGCAATTTGTAGTTACCTCTATTTAACACAGACTCATAAGAAAAGGTTAAAGTACAAAGTATACAAAGTGGAATTAGCGAAAATAAATGTCAATGGGGAAAAATGTAGGAAGTATGAATTAGGGTTGCATTAAGTTGGTAATGACCAGTGTGTCCAGATTGTTTAAAAAAAAAGCGCAATTTCTGAAAAAAGCGCCAAAAATCGCCAATTTTTTTTCTAATAAAATTCATGAAATCAATTTAACAAATATTTTATTTTAAAAACGAGATCTTGTTATAATATAGTTTTTAAAACCAAA
>NW_016200711.1:0-2518 GCF_001687245.7 Rhagoletis zephyria | reverse complement strand
CGATTAATATCCATATTTTAATAATTCATTTAACTTATTAAATATTTGGAATTTATTTAACTTTTTAAACAGGTGGCGACCTCTTTCCAACACCTCAAAAATATTCTTAGAGTTCAAACTGAATGAGCTACAAAAAGTGCATACTCAAAACCTTTCCGAGAATGATAATGCTTAAAATTTTTATAAACGTTGGTTGATTTCTTTTAATAATGCCCCAAAATGTAAAACTTGGACTTTTACGGGTTTTGTGAATGAATAAACTATACTTTTTTAAAATAATTATTAAAATTAATGCGAAAAAATGCGAGGAGAAGCTCGGCCAAACACTAACATATGTGTAAGCGCCAATCTATTGTTATTAATATGGGGTGATAATATCATCTTTTCGGGTACTATATTTGTGATACTTACTACATATCGATGGCTGAGTGGAAGATCGACCTATCTCGGCAGCCAGTTCGAAAACGCTCTATCTCAAAAAACTTTTCAAGAACGCCCTATTTGAGAATTCGTTTCAAAAATGCCATATCTCAGCTGCCGATTCAAAAACGCCCTATATCAGCATAGTTTCAATACATTTTGAAGTGAGATAGGGCATTTTTGAACTGAATTTTGAGATAGGGTGTTTTTCAATAAAATTCTGAAATATGGCGTTCTTCAAAAGTTTTTTGAGATAGAGCGTTTTCGAACTGGCAGCCGAGATAGGTCGATCTTCCACTCAGCCATCGATATATAGTCTAAAATCGTGACCAAAATTGCTTTTTATCGAAATTTAGTGGGCAATTTTCAAGTTTTTAGATACAACTATGGCAAAAGTGTTGGCACAGAGAATTTTTAAATATTTATGCAACACTTTTTATTAAAAAAATAATAATTTCTGAAAAACTCAGGAAACCTCAATAAATTTGTATGCAAAATTTTAAGTTTTAGTCTAAAAAATGTAACTTTTAAATTACTAAAAAATTTCGTTGATTTTTCAGAATTTTTTATTGAAGGTGTTTGATAAATAGCTGACAATTTATATGAAGATTTAGTGAATATTCCTGAGTTTTGCAAAAAGTTTAGGAATTGTAATTTTCTATTTTTGGTTCAAGTAGCAACCATATTTTTATAAAAAATTAGCGGAAAATTAAAAAAAAAAAAATTATTGCATACGTGTGTTGTGAAAAATTCACTGCGAGATAACCTTTCTCCATGAAAATATGTATGTATTCGTTATTTGAAAAATCAAGATTAAAATTTCCTGAGAAAGTTGCGTTGATTGAGGTTTTTGCAATAACCAAATATTGAAAAAATTCAGTCTCAAATAGGGCTGCCAGATTTGTGTACCGCAAAACCGGGAAAATTTTTTTTTGATCCAGAACTAATCTAAAATATCCTTGTAGAATTTTATTTTTATTTTATTTTTTTTTTCTGGGGATTCATATCAGGCGAACAGTTTATCATCCAAGAATCTACTTTCAACAGAGCAACATCCATAACTTCGCTTATAATCGAAAGAAATTGACCCGTTAAAACTATGGCTACGTCATCGGTATAAGCCACCACTTTCATGCGAGAATAAAAAAACTACGGGTGAAAACGATTGGGGAAGTATGTGAAGGAATATGTGATACAAATTTATATTTTAATTTCCCTTAAGTTATTGATTTACATTTGTGGCTTTCAATGATGCATAGCTTCTAAACTTTTGAAATTCCACGCAGGAAAAAATTTAATTAAAGTATTATATTTTTCAGTAATTTTACAGAACATAGTTTGGTTTAAATACTTCTCATTATTTATAGTGAGTTTGGGAATGCTTTAGATAGCCAGACAGAGGGAAGCTCTAATTTATTACTTTTGAAGTGATACCTTATTTTTGCATATATGTAGGTCAATAAATGTTCAGCTTAACAAGAATTTTGTTTCCTGGTTGGCTATTTTACTGAGCTATTTGGTGATAGTCTCTAGATAGGCATTGTACACCTTTCTGCGTTTTTAATTAAAGAGCAAAAAGAGAGCCTGTGGGATCACATTGCGCACATTGAGAACAGAGAATCAATTTCTATTTCAATAAAAATTATTTAAAATGCTAGCTTTACATCTTACAGCGGACAACTTACTCTTCCTTTGTGGTAATTAGGTTTGGGTAGTTTTTGAACTAAATGAACTAAAAATTTAGTTCATTAGTTCGGTCGTTTCATTGAAGTAAATTTGTCATTTATCATTTTGGATCACGATCTAAATATTCCTGGCACGAGCGCTATGATAGTAAAAATATGTTTAAAATAACATATCGACACCTTATTGGAAGAACGACCTATGTATGTATCTCGGCAGCTAGTTCGAAAACGCGCTATCTCAGTAAACTTTTCAAGAATGCTCTATTTCAGAATTTGGCCGAAACACGCCCTATTTTAAAATTTGACTGAAAAACACCATATATCAGAATTTGGTTTAAAAACGCCGTATCTCAACTGAAAATAATTTGAGATAGGGCGTTCTTGAATCGGCAGCTGAGATAGGGCGTTTTTGA
>NW_016200710.1:0-2518 GCF_001687245.7 Rhagoletis zephyria | reverse complement strand
TTAGATGACAATTAAGATTTGATATGCCGGCTATTTTAATGAATGACGTCTCATTTTTTTACCGTTTAATTGCATATTTACACACACATACAAGTATGTAGACATTTACCACTGCTGCAAGATACCATCAACTATCCCGCCACAATATTTTTTTACTACATCTTTTTACTATCGCTACTTACCAATACTAACTAGTAGTGCGGTAGAAAACTATTTTCCTTGCAGTTTTAATTTATGCTAAAATTTATGCAAAATACTTATTCACATTACTGCGGCTGCAGTTAATGNCAGCCGCTACTGGTTACCGCCGCTAATGTTGTTCGACTATTTAGTTACCTATGCAGCACTAATACATAATTTTCGGTTTTCCATGCCGTTCTCGCTGCTACAGGGTGATTCAATAAGACCGCAGATTTTCCTATACATATATATATAAAACAGAACAAATTTTGTCTCCATTCGTTTGGCGATTCTACCGAACCGATTTCAAAACCAAGAACACCATTGGAAAGGTATTTTTTTTGTAGATGAAGAGATTTTTTATGGTTTCAAGATTTGTTGAAAATTTCGACAAAATCGTATTTTAAAAATTTCAGAGTATATTTGTTGTTGCAATGTGAGTTGTTTCCGCATTTTGTTTTACTTCGTACTTGAAATGCAACTTTGTATTTAATCGAAACCTATCGAGGCGTAGAATTTATCAAGACGTGGTTGTTGAAATGTACCGATATTTATCGAGTTATAAAAACTTATCGCATTATAGAAACTTATCAAGTTAATGAAATTTTATTTTGCATGATATATATTGAATAATCAATATTTATCGTGTTATCAAAATTTACAGTTACTGAACTTTATCGGCTTAACGAAATTTGCTTAACGAGTTGTCGTCATGTGTCGAGTTCTTTCAAATTATCGAAATTTGTTGTTAGCTATTGAAATTTGTCGGTTCATTGAATCGAAGTTTTTGGGTTATCGAAATTTCGAGAATTACATAAATTTACACTATCTATCAAATCTTATTGATATACCAGAGAGTATCAAGTTATCGAAATTTGTCGATAGATATGGAAATTTATGGAGTTTTAAAAATCGAGTTATCGATATATATCGAGATATGTAAATTTGTATTTATCCATCTGATCCATCTCTAAATTTATTGATAGTTTTCGACATTTGTAGAGTTGGCGAATTTTATAGAATTATCAATTTAGAAATTTACTGAGTTATAAGTACGTATCGAATTGTCGGAATTTATCGACTAACTGAAATGTACCGAGTTATCTAAAATCATATAGTTTTTTAAAATTTGTCGATTTATCAAAAATTATCGTGATACATAGTGGCTTATGGTTTCCGTGTCACCCGAATTGAAAATTATGTTAAAAATTTATCTGAATTTTCCCGATTCTATCATTTGACTTTGACGCGTAATATGAGAGCCCCCCATATGAAATTGAACTTGCCAATGGAATATGCCAATTTCTCGTAAAATACTAAAAATGACGATTGCTCTTTTATCAATGCAGAAAAATCATACTTTAGTATTGCTAAAATTTATTCTGATGATGTTTGGGAGCACACAAATTACCTTTTTAAATTTGTGAACTATTTAACTGTCAGCGGATCGCCTCTTAATAAACAAGTTAAAAAAAAAACTGTATGGAATTACTTACATATCGACTGCTGACTTGAAGATCGATCCATATCGGCAGCCAGTTCGAAAACACCCTTTCTCAAAAAACTTTTCAAGAACGCCTTATTTAAGAATTTCATTGAAAAATACCCTATCTCCGGATTTGATTTCAGAATTCGGTTCGACCTATCCAACTTCAAAATTTATTGAAAATGTGCTGATATAGAGCGTTTTTGAATCGGCAGGTCGATCTTCCACTCAGCAGTCGATATGCGGAGCATAAACACAAAGAACGCTTTATATCACCCTATATAATATTTATCTTCTGGTTATGAGAAGGCTATTCTTGGCACTCAAGCTTGCAGTGTTTTGTAGTTTTTTTTATGATAAAAATTTATATCAAGAAAATGTTAATGTTAGCGATCTAAATTTTATTTTCGATGTACTAAAAAAATAGTTATAAATAGTTATGTAGCAACGGCTATTACTTCAAGTTGTTTGAATCGGTAGAAAATAAAATCCACTCTTTTGGTATCACTCGGGCAATTTTACGAAAATTTCATAAAGCGAATTTATTCACCACTCAACATCTTCGACGTTCGTTAAATTTTCTCCCGAACCTTTTGTATGTAGAAAATTTTAGTTCTTATCGAAAGTAAGTTATTCTAAAACGGTGTCCACGTGAGGCGATTTATCGGGTAATTTTGGAGGCTATTAGTTGAATCAAAAGTTGGCTGCCCTCCAAATTCATTGGAAGCGATTAATTGAAAGGTCGCTCACACTAGGCGATTGTTGCTTTCAACTTAAAGTTGCCTGAAAATCGCCTCATGTAGGTAAATGTTGTAGAGGTCCCTTCTCTGGAAAACTTAAGTCCATCAGATA
>NW_016200709.1:0-2518 GCF_001687245.7 Rhagoletis zephyria | reverse complement strand
ATATTTTGCTTGTAGATGGTACATGTCTTGCAGTGAAAGATGCATGTCTGGATCTTCTGCTTGTGGCAAGGGATGTAGTATTCCTGCTGGACCATGCGGATCATCAGCTGCTTTTCGGCGTGTAGTAGTGTTGAGTGGAGGAAAGCGAGAAGGAGAGAACATAGCTTTGAGTTATCTGGTATAATAATGGGGTGCCGCTCATTATAACTGAGGACGGCGTAAGTGAGACANGGTCTTGTGACATCGGGGATAGCGGTCGCGAATTCAGAACCGCTTAAATACGGACAAGGAGAGTGTTGAACTCCTCATACGTGAATTTATGGGTGCCCGCAACTTTGGTGAAATGAATCCTGAAACTTTTCACTGCTGCTTCCCAGAGTCCTCCCATGTGTGGGGCGTACGGAGGAATGAATTGCCATGCGAGGCCGTGGAGGGCATATTTGTTGGCAATATCCGCTGAGACTTCCTCAAGAAAGGTGGACAATTCCCTCTTGAGACTTCGTTGTGCTCCTACAAAGGTTTTTCCATTGTCGGACATCACTTTGTGGGGTATTCCTCGGCGTCCGATGAATCGTGTGAAAGCTGCCTTAAAAGATTCTGTTGTTAAATCAGAGCAAAGTTCGAGATGTATAGCTTTTGTGGAGAAACATACGAAAACGCAGACGTATGCTTTGGAGTGAGATGCTCGACGAAGAGTAGAGGTTTTTACGAGGAACGGACCAGCAAAATCAACACCAGTGGTTTGGAATGGGAGCGAGTATGTAGAGCGTTCTGGGGGTAACGCGGCCATCATTTGCGACTTCATATTTTGCTTGTAGATGGTACATGTCTTGCAGTGAAAGATGCATGTCTGGATCTTCTGCTTGAGGCGAGGGATGTAGTATTCCTGCTGGACCATGCGGATCATCAGCTGCTTTTCGGCGTGTAGTAGTGTTGAGTGGAGGAAAGCGAGAAGGAGAGAACATAGCTTTGAGTTATCTGGTATAATAATGGGGTGCCGCTCATTATAACTGAGGACGGCGTAAGTGAGACATCCGTTAACGCGCAGCAGGCCTGACTTATCCAAAAATGGGTTAAGGGTGAGCAATGGGTCTTTTTTTGTTGATTGGGTTTTTCGCTTCCAAGGTTGNTTGTAGGTCATCAGGATCTTGTGACATCGGGGATAGCGGTCGCGAATTCAGAACCGCTTAAATACGGACAAGGAGAGTGTTGAACTCCTCATACGTGAATTTATGGGTGCCCGCAACTTTGGTGAAATGAATCCTGAAACTTTTCACTGCTGCTTCCCAGAGTCCTCCCACGTGTGGGGCGTACGGAGGAATGAATTGCCATGCGAGGCCGTGGAGGGCATATTTGTTGGCTATATCCGCTGAGACTTCCTCAAGAAAGGTGTAAAATTCCCTCTTGAGACTTCGTTGTGGTACTACAAAGGTTTTTCCATTGTCCGACATCACTTTGTGGGGTATTCCTCGGCGTCCGATGAATCGTGTGAAAGCTGCCTTAAAAGCTTCTGTTGTTAAATCAGAGCAAAGTTCGAGATGTATAGCTTTTGTGGAGAAACATACGAAAACGCAGACGTATGCTTTGGAGTGAGATGCTCGACGAAGAGTAGAGGTTTTTACGAGGAACGGACCAGCAAAATCAACACCAGTGGTTTGGAATGGGAGCGAGTATGTAGAGCGTTCTGGGGGTAACGCGGCCATCATTTGCGACTTCATATTTTGCTTGTAGATGGTACATGTCTTGCAGTGAAAGATGCATGTCTGGATCTTCTGCTTGTGGCGAGGGATGTAGTATTCCTGCTGGACCATGCGGATCATCAGCTGCTTTTCGGCGTGTAGTAGTGTTGAGTGGAGGAAAGCGGGAAGGAGAGAACATAGCTTTGAGTTATCTGGTATAATAATGGGGTGCCGCTCATTATAACTGAGGACGGCGTAAGTGAGACATCCGTTAACGCGCAGCAGGCCTGACTTATCCAAAAATGGGTTAAGGGTGAGCAATGGGTCTTTTTTTGTTGATTGGGTTTTTCGCTTCCAAGGTTGTCATCGTTTCTCCGTAATATTTGTGTTGAGCATTCCGAATGAGAAGCAATTTGGCCTGATTTATTTCTGCATGCGTTAGAGTGATGGTTTGTGGGACATGCAACCCTTTGGCTTTGTTTACAAAGCGTAACATGAATGCTACCACTCGGAGAGCTCTTGAGTAGGAGAAGCGGTGTAAGAGATCGGTGCTTAAGGCTGCGTGGAATACTTCTATGTGCTTTTGTTCTGGAGGNTTGGCTTTGTTTACAAACCGTAACATGAATGCTACCACTCGGAGAGCTCTTGAGTAGGAGGAGAAGCGGTGTAAGAGATCGGTGCTTAAGGCTGCGTGGAATACTTCTATGTGCTTTTGTTCTGGAGGAGATGGGTGATTTGGGGTGACTTTAGGCCATAGTATGGGAGGCTTTGTTAGCCATTCGGGGCCTTTCACCAGAGAGAGCAGTCTACGAGGTCTTGAGGTTTGGCTCCTCGTGTGC
>NW_016200708.1:0-2519 GCF_001687245.7 Rhagoletis zephyria | reverse complement strand
TCTAGAAATAATGGTAAACTTTTAAAACTACTGGCTGATTTCGATATATATACACATTAGACCGTTCGTTGATTAAAATGATTTTTGGAAAATATTAGGGCCTTCACACCTAGCTTGGTACTCGGTAACTCGGTGTTCTGCAATTTTTTCCCATATATATTTTTTTTGGTAAACTTACTTACTGTTTGATATATAATCAATTTAAAATCCGCTCGCTGCTAAAAGACATAACACATATGACTAAGTAAATGAGTGGGAAAACCCCTTATCTTCGCCGGGCCGAAAAGATGTATCTGACCTAAAACACTTTATTCATTGTATTTAGACTTTGGAAGCCACATAACTCATAGCATCAGAACATGAAGTAAAAAATAAAAAAGTCGAATAGCTTTAGAGATTGTGCGAAATTATCACTTTTTTTTACAAATTGATAAAACAACATTTTCACCTTTTTGGCAACGAGGAGGTCTTAGCGTTATACTGCTCGCCTTTTAGCAATCAGTTTTGTAAATTAAATTATGTAAAGAAAAAAAGTATCTATATATATTTCGTTAAAAAAAAATACAAATTAATAAACTAAAGAAAATTAAATTAGAAATAAAAAAAAGTTTAACCAAAACAGAAATAAATAGCACTTAAAACTTTAATTAGATGAAAAATATTTTTTTATCAAAAAAACGACAAAAAACAATAAAACAAAATTTAACAAGATATTAAAAATTAAATGAAATAAAAAATATATATGTATCCTTATTTTTAAAACAACAAAATCTATAAATTAAAAGAAAATTAAATGAACAAAAGAATAACAAATTAAATTAAAAAGAAAAATAAATAAAATAAATTCCTAAAAAGGAAATGAAATAAAAAAAACAACTAATTTTAAACAATACAATCTAAAAATTTAAATAAAAAACTAAAAAATATATACACGAAAAAAAAATTAAACTCTTAAAAATAAATCAAACCAAAAAATATTCTTTTTAAACCAATAACTACCAAACCATTAAAAAAAAAATTAAATAAAAATTAAAAAATAGATATATAAAATAAGTTTCTAAAAATTAAATAAATTAAAAAATATAATTCCTTGCTTAAAAATAAAAAATCTGAAAAATTTAATTAAAAAAGAAAAAAATAGATGTAAAAAGCAAAACAAAAATTACGCTGCGCCAGGATTGATTTCTCCACATATGTGTGAGAAGAAATATGACATTAATATGTACTTATTTTTCTGTGCCATTTTAGATACGAAAATTCTATACTTTGAATTGCATGCATTTGTTCCGTTGACATCTGGATTTTTTGGATTTCTTTTAGAATTTTGGGTTTATTTTGGGAGACTACTTCAGGGTTATCGGGGTTCTTGCAACAATTTGTGATTTTCATGACTAAATATATTGGTATTTTCGGAACTATTCCGGTATTTTACAGACTTTTTCGGAACTATTTCGGGATTTTCGAAAATAAGCAGTTTCATTGCATAAGTCGTAAATTAGACGAAATTACACGAGCAGACAACAATGGCATTGCCAACTGTCGTGCTGAAATAATTAGATGACGAAATTCGTCGAAAACTATGTAGTGCTGTGAAGTTTTCTCGTTTTAGTACACTAGTCGAGTCGAAAGTTTAAGCAATGCCTGCAATTTTCGGTATGACTCTCGAAAAACGACTTGCACACGACATTCGCAATGAAGCTGAAAATTTATCTGCGATTTGCTTGTTTGAACTGAGATGAAGTGAGTTCAGGTGAGTTTAAATTAGCTGAGTTGAGGTGGGGTGAGGTGGGGTGAGGTGAAATGAGGTGTGTTAAGGGTTAGGCATCTCCAAATATTTAGTATTTGGGTATTCCGTACTCAAACGGGTACTTTAAATACAGAAGATGAAAATATGTAAATGTTTTTAATTTGATATTTTTTACTTCCAATATTACCTGCAGGAGAAGCTGCAGGTGAAAAACCACCTATTATCTTTAAAAACATTAAAAAAAAATAATTATCAAAATTGGTTTGCCGTATCAAACTTTTATATTTCCGTCGTTTTGCATAAAAACATGACCTTATTTTCAACATCTTCAGACTATACAATAGACTTAAGACAAATTCGAAAATTTATTTTTTTTAATAACTTTTATTTTTCCGCCGTTTCTGCAAAATAATCTCTTGTGGAAATATGATCTTTGGATTGAACACTTCTCATATCTTAACCGAATATATGTACATATGTGTGTAAGTAAAGGGTTAAAGAATTTATTTCTATTCTATTTCCAACCCGCTAGTGTCGGCAGCAATAGCAATAAAATATCGCTGTATGAGTTGGTCATCAAAATATATCAGCATTTAATCAAAGTAAATAAAAATTTAAGTGAATGGGTCACGAGAATACATATGTACACAAGAGTATTTGTTGCGACAGAATGTGCAGGAAAAAAATTGCATTGTGCATGTGGATGCATATTCTTTTATACATGTATGTATGTGCATTTGAGTATGAATTTGTATTTTATTGCTAATATATT
>NW_016200707.1:0-2519 GCF_001687245.7 Rhagoletis zephyria | reverse complement strand
CAAAGAATTTTGTTTAAATGTACTATTTCACTATTCACAATTATCTACGTATATAGTGCAGAGAATAATCTAAATCTTCTCTAGCTGTAGCGCTCAATTCGCTATTAGTCACATATGGTTTAGAAAGTGATATTAGACAACTTTTGTGCATCCTAATTGAACATTAGTATTCAACCATGCCTGTGTACCGACTTTATTAGCACCATTTGGTATATGTTGGATGTAAGTATATGCATGCAGGGTTATTCATTCATATTGTTCAACTTACTCATTGGATGGTAAATTGGCTTGTGCAATCCCATTATATGCTTCTTTATCAGCAACGCCGAATCAAATGGGTTCTGCCAGGTACAATCGTATATGTGCCATGTTCGCGCAAAAGTGGCCCATTGCTATAAGTGGAAGCATGTTGTTATTCCTGATTTTACGGTTACACAAATATGCTTACCTGTACACGCTTGGCTATGGACATTTTTACGGATTTTTAGTACAACACTCTAATGAAATTTGCTGTTAAATAACAATTTCCTCACCAATAGCGCAGCTCAGCTGGAGGATGGTGTGCTCAGAGTCGGCGTGTTGCCAGATCTGTACGAGGTAATGTACACAATGAAATAAAATAAGTAAACGGAGAATTTGTGTACGCTTACTGGCTTATACAGGCAATTATGTTTATAATAATAATAGCTAAATATTATTTAATACACAAATTGCTCCCAAATTGGTTTTGAAGCAGAAATTTCAACGAGAAGTAAATGTAAACAATGGGATTTTGGTAAAACTGCGCGCGTTGGTAGCGCTGCAGAGCGTATCAGCTGGCCAAAAATTTACTTAGGATTGTGAAACAATGTCGACTATGACGAACAGTTTATTATCGAGTTTGCGCAAACTTGAAAGTTTTTATTTGGGCTTCTTCGTTTTGGTAATTGCTTTGTTTATGCTACTAACGCCCTATTTCAGATGGCCTACTTAAGTAGAGATTGTTATTTATCTTCCAATATTTTCTATTTAAATATGAGATATGCAACTTTGCGTTTGTACGAAACAACCAAGATTTATTGGTCGGTTGCTTAATAAATCCCACCAAAAAACAATCAGCTGTTTAGCTCAAAATGTAAACAAACAAGCAAATGCACCAACAATTTCAAGGAACAAGCAGCAGTGCCGTCAATTGTTTGGCATATTTAAACAAAGTCGATCTGAAACCCAACGAAACTTAAATGGCATTTAAACTACAATCCATAATTAAACTTAAGTATCATCTAAATATTCATTTGAAATTGGCCATAAAAATAGCAAATTACAAGTTGTGTTTGCTTGGGTTATTCAGCGCAATTTCTCACGGAAATAGTCTAGACCATTCTTTAATTTTATACTACTAGCACGAGTACTTACCAAACGGGGAAAAGTATATTGAAACGAAGTATCTAATATTCACTTAAACAAATATTTAACGCAAAGGCAGATTATTTGAATCAAGTTAAAAGATGCAACACTAATTTGCCAGTGCTACCAAACCGTACTGCCAAATTATCAGTGACACAAACCAAACAGAGCGGATCATAAATTGAACCAGATTTATTTCAAGATCATATCCTTGTTGTTGTATTTGCGTACAAATTTTGTATCCGGATCCCGATGATTGCCGAAAAAACACAGCTATAGCAATCTATTGCCTACGACCAATTTGCTTCCGGCGCCTAGAAACAAGCTCCAATCCATCTGTTGCCATTAGTAACGGCTACGTGGTGCCCACACTGGAATACCTTCCTACATCGATTTTTCGTCGACCTCCTGATTTTGGTGTCAATTAAAAAATGTGTAAACAGAGCAACTGCTCCGACATTGATTTTCATCTGGCTCACAAATGAGAGTGGAGAAGCCAAAGGAATTAGGAACTTGAGAGAATTTTTGCTAAAAACAATCCAATTCGTCGCATTATTTCCTTTTGGTCGTTGGATTAGCTGCACCGCCTTCACGAACAAATGCTATCTATATGAAAACAACAAATAATGTTTAATATTGCAATAATATTTTCTTTTATTATTTTTTCATTAATTTTTGTAATTTTTAAACATTTTCTATGAATACTAAAATTAATTACATGTTAATTATATATAGAATTTTTTATTCATTTGTTATCGTATTTTAGTTTAATTTGTATAAGATTTTTCTTTCCATAGTACCGAAATGCTGTTGGATTTTCAAGCGCTGCTTGCATCCATTGAGAATTGGCAGCGTTTCGCAGCGCCACCGTTATTTTTTATGCCAATTTTCATTTAACTATGNGTTGTTATTACTAATTTCAATCTGCGTAAAGTAACTAAGTTATATTTACAATACATACATACATACATATTTTGCATATGTACATATGTGCATTTTTTTATTAATTTTTATTTCTATAATACATTGGCGTACTCGAGGGGCGAGCACAAAGTTTCTGCTTTTACGTTTGAAAATTTACAAAGTTTTATTTTTTAATGATTCTGAGTTTAGTTGAATGTTTTTTTTTTTTT
>NW_016200706.1:0-2519 GCF_001687245.7 Rhagoletis zephyria | reverse complement strand
CACAACGCTTTCTAGTGAAAGCCATCGTGTTTGAGATATGCCCAAGATTTTGTGGGGTTTTACCGAAAATTAGTCCTGAAATTCCTTCAGTTCATACCGAAAATTAGTCCTGAAATTCCTTCAGTTCATGTATCCCTTTTGGACTGTGGGAAAATAAACTATATATGTTGCGGCACCGTGTCTCAATGCTTTTTTTTTACAAGCATAGCTTGAGCAAAGGTGAAGTGAGTGGCATGTGCACTTTATCTATCTATCTATACTATAATAAAACTGTAGACTGTTTTTCTGTTTGAACTCACTAATCTCCGGAACTACTGAATGGATTTTCATGGGGCTTTAACTGGTATCCAGACAGTGACCTCGGACGTAACATAGGCTATATTTTATCAAAACTGAAATGTGGACAAAAAAGATATACCAATTTGTGCAAACAAAATTTACTTTGCACCAAATTCTTTTGAATACAATTTTGCTTTTCAACGGCATCAACATATGCCAGTGTTTATTTTTCGTTATTGATATTTTTTTCAACATAAATAGTAATTAGTGTCGTTCGTACATATTGAAAACGGTCTTGAACATTATCTATGTTACGAGATTAAACGTTTCTCGCGGAGTTTTGTGTCTTATTAAGAATAGTTGAGCAATGGGATAGTTTGAAACTTTATTTTATTTCCTACTTTTATGAAGTAAAGGTATGCGATCTGCTGATGTCTTAATTTTGAGTAACTTTATTAAAAAGGATGCGATCAGTAACAATATTAGTATTGATGAAAATAATCTTATTAAACAAACAAAAATGACACGCACTATTTGTGGTCAGCTGCTAAAGATTTGCATGTGTAATTAATTGATTTAAATTTACTTTTAGGGATTAAACTCATTCTTACATAACATGTATGAATATGGCATGTTTAATAATATATCGAAGTATTTCAAAACTTCAATTTTGTGAAAAACGCAATCGAAGTTTTATCAATCCATATAGTTGGTATACGAAAAGACAGATGGAAAGATACATTTTCGACCTATTTGGAAAGTTTGGTTATCTGTTAGGCTGAACATATTCTACGGATCAAGCTTTTTAATTGCACAATGAAATCTCCAAAAACATAAATTTTGAGTTAGGTTAGGTTAGGTTACCTTGAAGTGGCTGCCAGGCCCAGAGGACACCAGCATACTTAGGTCCGATCAGGGCCCATTGTGATACCACATGGATCCAATACCCCTACTCCTTAAACGAATTCGTGGAGTCTACGAACCCTAGCAACTGTCGTATACAAAACTTAGCAGTTGCGCTTAGATCGTCTAGAAAACCTGTGCCCAGGAATTTCTGTCTTTTCCTGCCTAGTGCTGGGTAATCACTGAGTAAGTGCCTTATTGATTCAGCCTCTTCTTCGTCGTGGCAGCTCCTGCAGTAGTCGTTGTGACTAACCCCGAGGCGTTCTGCGTGCCCTCANTTTGCATGTGTAATTAATTGATTTAAATTTACTTTTAGGGATTAAACTCATTCTTACATAACATGAATATGGCATGTTTAATAATATATCGAAGTATTTCAAAACTTCAATTTTGTGAAAAACGCAATCGAAGTTTTATCAATCCATATAGTTGGTATACGAAAAGACAGATGGAAAGATACATTTTCGACCTATTTGGAAAGTTTGGTTATCTGTTAGGCTGAACATATTCTACGGATCAAGCTTTTTAATTGCACAATGAAATCTCCAAAAACATAAATTTTGAGTTAGGTTAGGTTAGGTTACCTTGAAGTGGCTGCCAGGCCCAGAGGACACCAGCATACTTAGGTCCGATCAGGGCCCATTGTGATACCACATGGATCCAATACCCCTACTCCTTAAACGAATTCGTGGAGTCTACGAACTCTAGCAACTGTCGTATACAAAACTTAGCAGTTGCGCTTAGATCGTCTAGAAAACCTGTGCCCAGGAATTTCTGTCTTTTCCTGCCTAGTGCTGGGTAATCACTGAGTAAGTGTCTTATTGATTCAGCCTCTTCTTCGTCGTGGCAGCTCCTGCAGTAGTCGTTGTGACTAACCCCGAGGCGTTCTGCGTGCCCTCATATCAGGATATGTCCTGTGAGCAGACCAATGGCCAGTGACATATCGCCTTTATTGAGAGTGAGAATTTCTCTCGATCTCCGTACATCACATTTTGGCCATGTAAACTTCGTTGTATTACAGTTTTCAGTGCGCTCTCATCTGGAGGCCGCTTCTTAAAGGAAGTTCTCCCTTAGTAAGAGCTTACAAGCAGCGAGTGGCATACCCATCCTCTTCCAGGCTGGTGAAAGTGGAGATGAAGTACCCCCCTTGCAAGCTCGTCTGCCTTCTCATTTCCTGATATGTCACTGTGCCCCAGTACCCATACCAGGTGCAAAGCGAACTTCTCTGCCATCATATTAGTTGTGTTTTTTTTTTACAAATTATCCAGTAACTTGCCAGCAACTCTAAAGTAATTTAATTTCTAAGAATTCGCTCTCATAGAAAAAATTTGCAAAAA
>NW_016200704.1:0-2519 GCF_001687245.7 Rhagoletis zephyria | reverse complement strand
AAAATTTTGCTTTTTAAAAAAACTTTTTTTGAAGATTTTTAATAAAAAAGAGCCCGGAAATTTTTCATTTTCAAGACAAATCTTGACTTATGGCAATGCTGGTTACCCGAGCACGAGCAACTCGTTACCCTTCCCCTTCCTCGTCACTCCCTATCCAACAAGTATCGAGTTGCCGCGACAAAAGTTTCTCTGTCTGAACCTAGACTAATCATATCCAGCTCCAGGGTTGCAAATCAGCAGGGTGCACTTGATGATAAATTTTTTATAAATTTTTTTTCATGATGCATTTCCGAACGTTATTTTTTGTAGTTTACTTTTATAGTTATTATTAATTTTTTTAGGTTTTAATTTTTAATTTTTCAAATTAATTAGAGTTTTGAGTACGCAGTTTTGTTGCTCTTAAATAGTTTAGTGAAAGCTTCAAGTAAATAGCTACATTGCATATTAGGGGAAAAATGAACATTGTGTAAATTTTTTCCGAATTCCAACTGGTTATAATAATAATGACGTATTTATACTTTAGAATTACATAGGGCACGTATTTTAACCAATTCTTCGCAATGTAACGTAAATCCCAAAGCGAGCCTCAAAGACTCGGCCTGCGTATTTTAACTATAGTAAATCTAAAATTTTAAAAATTTTTTTTATTAGTGCACAAAATCCAAATCAACCATGTTTAGAATTTTTGTCTGCCTGCCTGTCTTTCTGCATGTCTGTCTGCATGTACGCGCATCACTCGAAAACTAATGCATGGAATCGAACTCAGTTTTCACCGATGTAGAGGCCTAACTTAAAATATAAAAAGAAAAATATTATAAAGTTGCCAGAGAGTTAAGTAAATTGATAAAGAAGTAAATATTGCAATATGACCGTCAAAAGAAAGAGGTTTAAGAGGTTGAAAATTTTAATTTAATTTGATTTATAAGATAAATTAAATATTGAAATATGGGTATCAAACTGAAGAAGTTTAGGAAAGTGTACTGCCGAAAATATTTTGGAGGAGGACTGCCACCTGTTTGAAAGATTTTATTGAATTAAATTAATAAAATAAATGAAATCTATACTTATAATAAAATTTTAAGAGGACGATGTCTACGCTCAATAGATGTTAAAGAAATTAATTTGCGTTGCTTTGGAGTGCGCTTATTAGAGCTACAGAAACCAAATCTTCTATACATATAATAAAATTGTAACAGGCCGATGTCTGTACATTATAGCTATTAAAGAAAAATTAATGTGGGGGTCTTTATTAGAGCAACAGAAGCCAAATCAACAATTCTTCAAATTTTTGGCTGTTTGTATGTCTCTCTATCTGTCTGTCTGTATGTTTGTACGCGCATCACTCGAAAACTAATGCATGGAATCGATGTATTCCTAGAGGTCTAACTTACAAATTAAAGGAAAAAACTTAGAGAGTTGCCACCTGTTTGAAAACTGCAGTTTAAGTAAACTAATAAGAAAATATAAATAGTAGTAGTAGTATATTCATTTTTAACAATTCAAATACACACATTTGCAACATTATACACACTTATTATGAAATTTAAAAATAAATTAAAAATTATGGCAGTAACTAAGATTATTGAGTACCACACTAGAACTAACATAGTTAACACAAACCGCTTACGCAAATTCATTAATAATAAGACCCCTATATTTAATGCTGTTTTGCAAATATTTGCACAACGCTTCGTTATCACCGCCATTTAAGATGTTTATCACTCTTGCCAGGTCCAAAATTTTTTCACCGAAGCTATCCAAACGAGACGCGTTGTAGGCTGGGCAGACACCGATAAAGTGGTAAATACTTTCCGCATCGCCTAGGTTATATAGGACATATACAGTGACGGGCAAAACTGTAACATGGTGTAACACTTTTTACTTCAGCCATCGCTATCTTTCCAAGTTCTAACGACTTTCATACTTTTGTTGTATATTCTTGTTGGTACATCCCTACTCCCGCTCTCATAATGATTTGAAGTCAATACAACAACAATAAAAAAAAAACAGCAGCCAAAAATGTAAATTAAGGCAGATGTTACAGTTTTGCAATCATACCTTTTTAACAATTTTCACGAAAAAAAAGAACTACTAACACAATGTTCAGTACTCTTTTGCTTGTTTCAGCTCCTGGATACGATTTGGCATACCTTATTTGTATCTCTGTAAAAATTCTGGAGGTATATCCTTAGTTTGCTTTCACTGCTCATGTACTCGATTTTACGGACTTGGATACTTAGTAAGCTGTGCTTTTAGTTGTTTTCGCAAATTCTCGATGAGATTTATGTCCGCGGGTTCTGGAGGTCATTTGAAATCAGCAAATTTTTGCTTTTGTATCCAGTCTTTGCGAATATGTGCAGTGTGTTTTGGGTGATTTTTCAGCAGAAACTCTCATTTTTTTGACTACATCTTGCAAATTTTGTTGAAATATGAACAGATACTGTTCCTTATGCATAATGTGTACTACCATACCAAGAAAATTTTTGAAATACAACCCCAAACTATTATTGACCGACCAC
>NW_016200703.1:0-2519 GCF_001687245.7 Rhagoletis zephyria | reverse complement strand
CTTCGCAAGTAAAAGCCAATATAGGGGAATAACAAATCACCACATCCTCGACGACATTTCTTTAAGGAATGAATATTTATATGCTTTTTTAATATTTTTTATTCTTTTTTGTAAGAAGTTAGAAGTTCTTAGAAGTTCTTAGAAGTTAACAGATCTGCTGCCATGCCATGTTCTGTGTAGGTTTGTTTATAGCAGAGCGCGAGTATGAAAAGTTCCACACATTCTCTCGCAGGCATAGCTGCCCATTTTGAGTGGTCACCTTTACAATACTTAACTTAAGAATAAATACTAAAAAAAAAAATACATGCTAAGTAAACCATTTCATCTCCTAACATCTAGTTCTAGTTCTAAGTTCTATAAGAAAGGCTGGAACGTTAATGCGGCCTTTGAGATATGAACGTAAACAAATGGAGCCTTCAAGAGTAGCGAACAGGGCGCTCGCACTGTTTGGCACTGACTTTCCGAAGTCCTCCACTCTACAGATTGGAAACTGGCGAAAGACCTTTCCACCTGACAATCAATCCATTGGGCTGTTTGCTCTTTTGGTAAGTTCAAAAGTTCAAAGCCCCTAAAGTTCGAATAGTGGAGCTTTAGCTGAGGGAGAAGTTCCATTGTCCCACAATTTGAGGAACAGTCTTGCTCTGGCGATACGGAGGAGGGCGCAAGTAATACGTTTCTCAAAAGTTTCATCCCAATAAGTCAATATCTAACGACGAGTTTTTTCAGCTACATTCCGATAACGAAATTCGCTACCAAGACTATGCGGATAACATACTTGCATACTTAAGTGGGAAGTTTGCGAACACCTTCTGCGATTAAAATTCGATAGAGACCATCTCCTAACGAAGCGATGCTGCACCAAGATAAGACTCAACATAAACCCCATTAAAACCTTAATCCTTCCGTTCATCAGAAGCAGAGTCACAAAGGATTTAATGATAGGCAAACGTCCACTTGGTGAAACTGGGAGATGCAAATCTATAACCATTTGGCAAAAAAAGCCTAACTATCCCGAAGTATGGAGAAATCAAGCACTCTCGCTAACCTTACTTCCCATAGATGATATAGCACAAACAATATTATTTAAGAAGAGCGCCAATGTTGGTGCTAATCGGAAGATACCCAGGCATATTTCAGACGGTAGCTTATACCATCAACCTCTGTGCGGAAATAAATCTGAGGAACTATCGCAATGTGAGAATTGACTTGCTCAGTTATAGCTAGGTGGGCCCCATGCCTCTATTGTGGACCTTACCTGGCGAAAAGCTCAAATACGATTAACGAAGAGTGAAAAGAAAGAGACGAATGAGAAATAAATAATTACTTACAAAACACCAATGTCGGCGCACAGTGTGGAAAATTAGCTTTTTTTGTGACAAAATCGAATATCTCAAAAAACGAGAAAAGCTGGCGAAATAAGTTTTACAGTATATTAGAGCTTTTGAGGTGGAGAATTCAGAAAAAAGCCCTCCTTGGATGAAATTTGCTTTTTGGGTGGGTTTTTTTCATTTTTAACCAGATAAAAGTATCCAATGAAATTTATAAAAATGTTAAACAATTTATTTTTGCTGGTTTTGCGTCAAGAAATCCATTTTGATAGTCAGAAGAAACCAAAAACGCATTTTAAATGTTTTTTAAAAAGTCCATTACAAGCTGTTTGAAGTTGAAAAAGGACAAAATTAAAAAAAAAATTTACTTTTGAAGGCCCTTTTTAATATTAAGGCGATTTTGTATTTAATAACATCTCCAGAATGGCCTCTATGTTAAATAAAATCTTTATTTTTTTCAATTTGTTGGATCTAGAAATAGCATGTGTTGAGCTTTTTAAAAACCACTTAAAATGCGTTTTTGGATTCTTGCGACCATGAAAATAAATTCGTTGATACGGTACATCAGCCAAATGTGTTCAAACTTTTTTTTTTAAATTTCGTTGGATACTGTTTTCAGGTCAAAAAAGAAAACGAAAAGAAAACCACTTATTTTTAAAGGTCATTTGAAAGGTCAAGGTTTTTTATTCAGTGAAACTCTTATTCTTGAACTCTCCATCTCAAAAGCTTTAAAATCCTATTAATTTTCGACAAAATTACTAATCTTTCCCAATACTTTCTTGGCAAGTTAACTATGTAGATATTTTAAAGAGATTTCAAATTTCTAATCAATCACCCGAAGTAGAAACTGAGAATTGTAATAGGTATTATTACTGTAGGCTTGAGGATCACCTGCTCAACTATGTATTTGGTAAACTGAAATTTGCTGCTTCTATGATTCGGCCATTGCATCTTCTAGTCGAATGCGTTGCTATCTCGAGGACACGTGGAATAAATGAAGTAGTAAAGTGGTCACAGTAGGACCAAATTCATCCCACATATCACATAAAGCTCTTTTCAACTATATAGGAGCCTTAAATTGAACAGAAGTGTTGTGAAGAGCAGAGTGCACAACAGATCCTTGGGACGCAGTATTAGTTAGTATTAGTGGTAGTTGTAAGGGGCATCGAAATTAAATTTAATTACAGAAAA
>NW_016200702.1:0-2519 GCF_001687245.7 Rhagoletis zephyria | reverse complement strand
GCCGCAGTGTCTTCGGAAGCTATGTATATTCATTCATACATATACATATGTATGTATTAAATCCACATTTATAAACAATTACTTTTGTTGAGATCTAAATATAGTTAGTATAAAGCTAGTCAGAGAAGGTAGCAACAATTATGTAAGCAAGTCAGAAAAATCGGTTAACGGTACTTAGAGATTGCATGAGCCATGTAGAGGAAATTAGATTAATGAAAAATTGAAGAATTCGTTTTGGTTTAAATTAAAAGTTCGCAACAAAGCCAATTGAAAATTCTGTTTGCTAATTTCCATGGCCAAAAATTATTCCACAAACTTTATCAGCTTGACACCATCCATTTCATTAGAAATGCCAACTTTTCTGTTGCCAACTACTTCAAACTTATTTAGGCGTACGGAATGGGCTAGCAATTGAAGAGTGGCGCATAAATAAAGGAAAACATAAGAAGGAACCCTGTCGGAAATGAAATTGGATGGCGGAAAAGGGGAGTTCAGGCTTGTTGTTTTTATTTTATGGCAAACTATTGAGAAAAATCTATTTCAGACTACACTGCTTTACAGAAACATTTTTTTTGTAAGCCACTATCCAATTCCTATTTATGTAAAATTGCTCGTTGATTCTGAAAATCGAGTTAATTTTTTTTGTAAAGCATTCGTCTTCGAGATATTTGCAATTTACCGTTACTCAGTCAAAGAAAAGTAGTTAATTTGAAATTTGGGAAATGGAGTTTTCCATAAAAAATAACTAATCAATCATTCCAGATTTTTCGATGAAAAAATGAAAAAAAAATTCAAACTTCAACAGGGGACAAATTAAAAAAAATAACAGATTCTGTGTAAATTTTTTGGATTTGTGTTAAAGCCTGTTCCGTTACAAAAAAAATTAAGCTACTAATGTAGAAAATCTATGGACAAGTAAAGGAGGAATGAGTGGTCAAGTGAAAATGCGCAAAAATTTTTTAGCCATCATCGATTCGCCAACAGTTAGCAAGTGGCGAAACGAACGAACTCAATGAGGTACACCCAAACTCGCTATCGTCTATCCGTGCTAGCTAACTTTGTTGTTGTTTTCACATGCAAAATTTTTCGTTAAGCGACAGGAACTCAAACATAGGAAGTAGGGAAGTGGTGAATCGATGACGACGGCTTTTGTATGAAAACTAAGCAGGAAAGAATGTTACTCATACGCCATGTACACCTAACAGACACCCATTCTTATTTATCCATCGATTTTCTTCATGGCTACCCTAGTTTTTTTTTAAAGGAATAGACTTTCATACAAAATAAATAAATTGACAAAAAAAAAATATTCCTCAGTTAAATTTTGAATTTTTTTCAGTTTTTCATAAAAAAAAGAAAGAATCGGAAATGATTAACTAATTTCTCAGAAATTATCAGGGCTATCGAAAAGTGATGTGTGTACGGTTTATGGACAATTTCATTAGCTTTCATTTTCATATTAAAATTGTTAAATTGGTTGGTAAGAAATACGCTATTAAGTGGAACCATTTTTTTAAGCTGAATTAGGGAAGATTAGAAATATCTCGAAAACTTGTGCATAGAAAATAAAATTAACTTGATTTGCAGAATTTTCGAGCAACTCTACATAGTAATTGAACAGTGGCATCCGGTGAACAATTATTTCTGTATCAAAGAGATCTTAAATTAAAAAAATTTAAAAACATGATACATTTTTCTAAATAAAAATATTAACTCCCTGAAAATATCTCTTGATATTTTTTCACTTGTAAAACTTTCGCAGCAATGCATTGCTATTCGCTCTTTGACACATCCCTTACAGTTATTTTAAGCATTTTAAACGAGTGGGCGTATGAACTTTTCGGGCAAAGCTATTTCGCATTGCAAATAACTCATTGTCAGTAGCACTTAAATATATTCCATTATATGTAGTATGCTGGAAGTCAACTGGCGGTCTGCATGAATGAAGAGTACTGCGACCGAGTAGACAAATTGGCGACGCGGCGCATGAGTGTGCGCGCAGTAGTTAGTCCTCCTCATTTGGTTAGCGCTCTGTTTGGCAGTTTTGCAGTTATGTACATATGTAGTGTGAGCTGACATATCTGTTTCAAATAGTTTTAAAGTATTTATTAATGGCATTCGTTTGTACTCAAGTGTTTATTGTGTCACCATTAAGGTGAATTATTGTTGTTGCACTTTAAGTGTCGGCATGCGAATAATGACTATCGAATGTTGTAGGTTTGTATCAAGAAACTACTTTTTTGTTTACTGGGCACATTTGGTACGTTTTTAAACCGTCATTGGTGGACGTTTTCGATTGGGGTGTCTCATTCTGGTCGTACACAGAGTCAGCTGCAAAGCAATGCCCTACAATCTGTTCCGCTTTCGATTACCAGAAGCTGCTGCAGGAAATATGAACCTACACCTTAGTACAACTTAAAGGTATAATAATCCATTTGGCCTCTGAGGTAACCAGCCCAAGACGTTCCGTGCGTATATGTACATACTGTGTATACATAAAAAATGCCGATTGAAATTAA
>NW_016200701.1:0-2519 GCF_001687245.7 Rhagoletis zephyria | reverse complement strand
TTTGTTCAACTGTCAGTGGTTTTCAATTTTATTATTATCTTATTAAAACGTTGCCTGACGATGCTTGCGGTGTGAGTGAAAGGCTGCTCATTTGTATCACTTTTGGTTGGTTAGGTGTCATATTTGCGGAATGGTCTATTGAATCTTGAGAAGTATTGGTTATGAATAATCAATAGGCCATTGGCCTTTTTTATAAAATAAAATACTATATTTATATAAATTGTAAAAAAAAAAAATGCTAAATGCTTTCAAAACAACTCTATATTTAACTTTTTTTAGGAAAATTTGCTGATGAATTAGAGTTAATTAAAAAAAAAACTTCATTAAAAAATATAAATATAATAAACCAAAAAATTCATATTACATCGCTTACATTCCTTACTACTAGGTTAAGCTAAATTGAATGCCTTACTTTTTTTAGCATTTAAATCAATTTCAATCTGTCACTAACCAACTTCAATTGAAAAAGGAAACACTTACAATCGCCAACCTGGGAAAACTAAGAATTTACTTTTCTACATAGAATCCAAACTTTCAGAAAAACTTGGTTTCATCTATTCCCCAGCCGACTGCCGAACAGTGTTATTTTTTCGATGGCATTTGAATGCTGATGCTGAAAAAATTGGGTGCTGCGCGAGTACACTAGCTTACCAGGGTCCTCAACCTATCTATTGCACTCTCATCATTCCAGACATCTGGAAAATGGGAAGGGGGCACAGGGACTCAAACGGTGGTCGGCGAATTATCTGAGTGGTCGACACTCGTCAGACAAAACAAGCAAGCCAAGGAAAATGAAATAGGGGGTCCCACATGATAACCCGAAAATCTTCAGAGTTACCTTCGACAGTCTACTCGCCCCTCTCGGGGCATACAACTGCAGGTTCATACAACAACCTATGCACCCGACAGCATACCGAGAGGCCATAAACGGAATTCACAGCGAATCAGTGTCCACCTACAACGACTATCGACCTGTGAATGCCATTTTGGGAATACAACCACCGGACATGAACGAGACAAAGGCCGTCTGCCTCGAGACACACGGACAACAATAGCCCAACTTCGCTTTGGCTAGATGTAGATGTGCTCAGCGAGTGCACGGCATGCGGAGAGACACTCCACGACTGGAGACATCTCTACGTACGCCCACTAAAACCCTCTCAAATAACGCCTTTGTCCCTATATACAGACCCTATTGAAGCTGCACGCTTCCTGGGGCTCCCGTTAGTTGCGCTTGATGACAACGATNCAACAACAGCAACCATAATGAGATCTCCTCTCAAACCGTTTTTTGTTGACCAAACGGAACTATTTCAGTGTCAATAATACCCAAAGTAGACATGACCTATGAGCAAGGTCTTAAGGGAAGACACTGATCTGATATCAGCGTCGCCCGCTTTTAATTATAAGTGTATTACACTGCAATGAAGATTGCTAAATTTGCCGTTTGAAAAACTGTCGACGAAACTCTTAAGCAGTGTTTGCATTGTTCAACTTTGCGTTCAACTCAATGCAGGGTTGCACGGAAAAAAATGTTTAATGGCTCATATTTTATATTTAGGGTTTCCTAATCAAAGAGAGAGTACAAACTAAATTTCATCGAAATCGGATGAAATTTAATTGTTTCCGCCCATAAGCGTGGAGGGCGTGACAATTATTCCCTCTTTATCAAGCTTCACAATTCTCTATTCCTAAGGAAAACTAGAGCACATGCCAAGTTTCAGCGAAATCGGTGGAGGTTAACTATTATTTCCACCTGCCTTCATATAGTCGAACAACTGTGTGACGTCAACGATGGTGTTGCTGCTGTCAAATCGACAAAGCGAGTATTAGCGGTCCGTGGAAGGCGCCACCTTTGTTTCGTTGCATCGTANCCTCAATACTCAATTTGTTCAACTTAACAGCTGTCGAACCTCCTCTTACAAAACTTGCTAATGCAATTTGTTCCGTAGTTTTTTATAACTATTTCAACCCTTTTACACTCAAGTGTTCTTCTTATAAACACATGCTTTCAAAAATAGCTTTAGCTCACAATTTTCTAAAAAAAAAAAAAAAAAAAATTTTAAAAACACTTGTGCTGTTCTAGTATCTATTTGCTCTTCTAGGAAAGTGAGAGCAGTGCAGTAAAAAAATCATCAATGTGTGTGCACCGGAAATCACTTCCGATAATTTAAATTAATATTTTTCTTTATCGAAAAAACACTTCAACCAGAGAGCCCCGATTCGTATTTAGAATTTTCCTTTTTTCAGTATGCAAAGGAAGAAAAAAATTTTAAATGCCGCGTTTGTTCCTCTTTTGATTTTTTTCAGCAGCATATGTATTCCCTTTCAATATTTCCATATGCTCATACTTTTACTATGCATATGAGCGATTGTGTGTCGGGTTATGGTAGTACACATACGTCAAATTTTTCTCCGGCATGTGCATTTGGATTTCCTATTTGAATTTCCTCACTCACACAGTGTACTGGATAGGCGATGTGCCTACATACAATGTATGTTTGCAAGCCATCCCTAAG
>NW_016200700.1:0-2519 GCF_001687245.7 Rhagoletis zephyria | reverse complement strand
TTTTTTTCCTTTTTTTGTATTTAGTCAATTTTGATGTTGCTGCCAACTCTTTTTCGTGTTCATCCTCGTTGCTGCCGCACTTGCCATTGTCTTTGTAGTTGTTGTTGCAAACAAAGTGCAATATCTGTCGTGCTTGGAAATTTTTAGAGATTTGCGTCGAATGCCGCATCGATGGTTGAATTGAATTTGCATTGTTTATTGTTTATGGGACGGAGCTGTGCAGGCAGCCGTCGCTCTCGTCTTGCACACTTTTGCAACACCCGCATCGCATTTCCTCGTTACACTAAGTAAGTACATATGTGTGTACGAATATATTGTTGGCCGCATTCATGATCTCGTTGCAACCGCCACGTTCGGTTTCGTTGTTAATTTTGAGTGGTGGCTGCGACACCAAATACCAAATGCCACAAAGTTGGTGGAGCCGTTGCCGCGCAATGTGTGTATGTAGTAGTTAGTATTCGTAAACATGGATGCGGGCGGGCATGACCGAAAAGTATTCGCAACTACACAGTATGTTTGGCATTTTGTCATGTCCGCTTGTTGGTGTTGTTACCGTTGTTCGTGTTGTTATTATTGCCACTATGACAGTTGTTTTTCTAATGCACTTCCATCGCTTGCCATCGACAAGCGCACTCTTGCTACCCTCACTGGCAACTCCGCAACTTCTTCTTTCACTCTGATAAAATCCGATTTTCAATTATTGGATTTTGTTTTTTAGCTTCGCACTTCGATTTGATTGTGTCTATGCATATTTGGCGCGTATGTGTACATATGTGTGTGTTCGTATGCGTTTTTTTGCTGCAATGATCTGTTTTTTTTTCGCTATCTATTCGTTTTTTCTTTGCATTGCTGCACTGCCGACAACAGTAATAATAATGAAGGACATGCAATGTGCATGTCCTTGCATGTCCTTGTTGCCAAAAGCTACAATTTCTACATTGCCATAGGTTTAGCTTCTTCGGCTTTGTTTTGCAGCCGCTACTCGCCGACTCAAGTAAATGTGTGTGTGTGTTTGGCCAATTTCCATTTTTTGGTGGCTTTGTTCGTTTGCATGCAACGGTGTTGGATTGCCCAAAGTGGCAATAAAAGTGGCCCAATCAAATTGTTTATTGCGCTTTTCACCTCCTTGTTTTCACTTCTTCCCCTTCTTTTACTGTGATTTTTTTTTTCGTTTTAGCCAAGGATTTGCTTCATATCCTTCCGTTTCAAATAGCAAAATACCATCGGCCAGCAATCTCGTTTTCATCTTAGTGTGGATATTTTTGTTTTTGTTTTCCAATCACTTAAATAGCAAAGGCATTCCGATATCTGTCGCTTCTACGTTGCATAACTTGGGGCGCTTTCGCTAACTGCAGTTGTTGGTTTTGATTTCGTGGCGTAAGTTCAAGCGAACATTGCTATGTATTGGTAGTTCCAATGCATGAAAAATACATACATATAGTCACAGAAAATAAAAGTGAGAATTTGGATTAATCAGGATAGATATTTGCGTTTTATATAAGCTTTTATTAAGTTTGACCTGTGTGTAATCAAATACGGCAATAAATTTTTAACCAACCTTCCAATGAGCTGGAGACTTGAAACTTAGCTACCAGACGACAATGCAATATAAAAGATGAATTAATCAGCTGTCGAGATATATAAAAAACCGGTATTTTTGGTTCCATGTAGTTCATATTTAAGTACAATTTGTACATATTATTTACAAGAAACGGAATAACTTCATAAAAATGATTGTCAATATTAAACGATCAGTAAGTTAGTGTTTTTCGTATTAAGGATATACATATGTACATACACATGCGTATGCAAAAGGCATGAAGCCGATCTTGTTTCACTTCGATGTCGTTTCGTTATCATTGGGTGGTACCCCATGACGAAAAGTGTGTTCTCATAGAATTACAAGCCAACAGCTCTTATGGTCTTGGTTGTATAAGGGTTTGAGTTTTATGATTCTTGAGCGGAAAAAATAAAAATCGCAAGATAATCATTATACCTGAGCGAACAAAATAGAAATCAAGGCGAAAATATAAAACTCAGAATCTGAGTATTATTCTTGAGTGGAAAATTAAAAATCGCAAGATAATCATTAATTTTGAGTGAAAATATAAAAATTGAATGATACCCATTATTCTCGATTAAAAAACTTAAAATCAAGGGGTAATCATTATTCTTGAGCGAAAATATAGAAATCATATTTTAATTATTATTTATAATTTTTACTAGTAAAACTTGAAAAATAAAAATCATTGTAAATTACGGTAGGACATACAAAAACATATATGTGAGTATACATAAACTTGCCGTACGACACCTACAACATGTTGATTTATTATATTTAAATTAAAAAAATAATGATTATTTTCCATCCCGGTAAAAATCTTGTCTGAAATGTTACTCATACGCCCTGTACGAGATTGTATGCACGAGTACCAGTATGAACGATATGGCGTATGAGTAACATTATTTCTTGCTCCTAATTCATACAAAAAATGTATTCTCATCGTAGTACAATTGAA
>NW_016200699.1:0-2519 GCF_001687245.7 Rhagoletis zephyria | reverse complement strand
AGTCGTTGAGAATCATTCTATTGAATGCACAACAAAGAGAGATTGCATCAAAAATTTGTTAGAAGTGCAATAGAAGTGGAATCAGTTTCCTGATAAGACGGTTATTGGCGTTTAACATTACAGTTACCGCAGTGCTGTTGTTTGCCTTTACCGAACGCACTTTAAGCATGCAATAATCTGGCCCAATTACTGATAAAAGCGATGCAACGAAGGAAATACGAAGACAAAGACGAAGTAGTATTTAAAAGAAATCAAGTGACTTAAAGCAATATCAAATTGTGTAGAGAAGAGTAGGTTGTTTCTTTATGTTCAAGCACTTTTGAAATTGTTCTAAATCAGTGATGGGCAGCGCAGGCGGAATTCCATAAGCAAGTGCAAAAGTTCTATTTATTTATGTACATATGTATGCGATTTATATGACAGCAATAAGTTCAGTCTTGTAAATAAAACATCATTCAACTTTACCGAGTTTTTTTTTGCGTGTCTTCGCGTGTTACACATTGCCGCCAAGAATGACTTTATTACAAACATGCATGTAAAAGTGCATAAACCCTTAAATATATGACAACGCGTTCGTAGCTAACCTACCATAAACACAAACAGACTCTTGTAAGTACTTATGTACATCCTAAATACTTGTTGTTAGACATAACTAAGTACACTTGCACGCGGTCACTGTATGTACATATAAGCCAAAGGATTAACGAAAGCAAAGAAAACCCTTTTAGGGATTTCAAAACTTGTTGAACTGAATGCCAGCTGGTCCGGAAAATATTAATGTATAAATTTGGGGTTCTTAAGATTTATTTCTTCGTCCATTCGACAAGCGCAGACTGTGTTCCTTTAGAAATTTATCTGAAAAATTAACTCACATACAATTAGATTTAGCACAGTTGTCGTCATTTTTTAAGTGTAAAAAAAATCTTCGAAAATTTAATTCACTTTTAATTTGCTCATCTTCATTTTTGGAGGGGATTTCAGGTCTAATATAGTAGATGAAAAATTTTGCCATGATACAAATGTGTATATAAATCTGGTTTCATTTCATTAGTACCTTCAGCAAGAAGGTTTTCGGGTTAAGCCATTAAAAAATTAAAGCCTGAAGATAAGTCCACATGATTTTAAAATATTAGTGATTTCATTTCATTTTCCAGCAGCAAATGACTGTCGAAAATTTTACTATATTATTTGAAGAGCTCGATATCGACTTCCTAGTTCCTAGTACGTTGATGGCAGATACACGATTATAAATCCTGGTCTAGAAGTTGACATCTTCGTGCATAAATCTACATATCGCATACACGTTTGCCAGAAAATGTGAAAAATTTTTTCTTAGCACATGCTAATCATAAATATGTATAGGCAAGAGAGACTTTGCCTTAGGTTTTTTCAACAAATTACACCAAAAAATTTCTCCAGCTCTCGCTGAAAGGTAAATAAAAGCTCTGAGTACATTCTCAGCACATAATTTCAAAAATTCCAAATTTTGAATTGTGTCACTTTTGAAGATCGTGTGCGATATATTTATACATACAATATGCGAAGCGACTTTTTTTCCAGGTCATCAGATCTGCACTGCTCGTTCGAATTTCCAAAATGAGCTGCTAAATTAAAGGTCTTGGTCTATAGATGTGCAATAAAAGTCTCAGAAGATACCTCTCACCTGGTTATCATGACACCGGAAGCAGGCGGTTTGAGGCCGGCATCTGCATTCGCCACTTTGCAACCGAAACCCCATTTTTACTTCTCACAACTCTTCTTTGGTGGGCAATATGTAAACATTATATTACCAGAGAAGGGAAAAACGCTTGAAAGAAACTCATTACTTCTATACCAAAAATTACAAAATTTGAGTTAGTGCACTTTTAAAGAATTTGTGATTTAAGCATTTTACCTTTTGGACGCTGGCATGGAAACTAGTTGCTAATGAATTATGCGTAAAGCAACCTCCTTTGGGCAGTGGGAGTCAGGTAGTGCAAATAACCAGCCTCCGCAACAAACAAATTTTGTTTTGAATTTTCAATTTCGAAATGCCCTTTGTCCAAAATTTACTGCCCACTGCTTATTGCGCTATTGACAGTTGTTTTCAGTTTGTTTTGTTGCTCGTAAAAGTGGCTCAATCTTATTTTACCCTTAGCTTATGCTATTTTATGAAGAACAGTTTTCTGACGGAAAATATGTCGAAATAATTAGGATTACATTTTTCTTTCATTATGTTGCTCAAATGAAAATCTAAACCAAGTCTCTTGATTGACTGATAAGCGAGTTAATTTAGACGTCGATAGATGCAAGTAAAAGGAAGAGTTTGTTGTGGAAAATTCTTAAATTGATAGTAGAGTAGATTGACTTGACTGAAAAGGGTGAAATACTATTTGTATGAGCAGCATAATTATTCACGAGCCAAGTGCAAAAAAAAAATAAATGGCACCATGGCATTTAATATTTAATATTGCTTTTATACATTTTAAGAAGTGTTTTGTAAATGGAAAATTTACCGTACGCTAAAATTTTAATTTTCA
>NW_016200698.1:0-2519 GCF_001687245.7 Rhagoletis zephyria | reverse complement strand
AGATTCATGGAGGATAATTACTATACCAAATTCGAAAATTTGAGTCTTAAACATATATCTAAAAAAATTTTGTACCCAGTACTTAGTCTTAGTAAATACAAATTTGGCCATCACTGAGTATTGTCTGGCAATTGTAACTGCATACCCAGAAGACCTACTTTAACCCATACATGTAATTAAAATCAAATCTATGTACCAAATTACCATCAATTACAATTAGCTTTTTACCAAACTAATTGCGAGCTAAACCATCTATACTTTTCGCACACGTAAAACGCATTAAAAAGTCACTCATACGCCCTGTTGCGTCATTCGCTTAACGGGCAAATGCTTTCCAACGCTTCACTGCTGCTTGTGTCATCACAGAAAGCTTATTTTGTGCATGTATAGAATACATACATAGCTCATAAATTAGAAAAGGTAATAAATTAAATATTCATTTGACAGGTGTATTCAACGCTATTGTCGTCATATTTGATTAACTATATATAAATTTACGCATAGCTCATTAGCTAGAAGAACGTTTTAATTTTGTAAATTTTTGCTTTATTTTAAACAACTAATATTTATGTATGTGTGCGTATGAGTAAGAAGCATTGTTTTTTAGTGCGTTTGCATAAATAAATATTCAAGCGCTGCTGGCTTATTAACAGTATTTAATTAGACTCTCATAACAACCACAAATATGCGTAATTTTTATTTTCGCGTAATTTAAATTAATGTACATACATATTTAAATACATGTATTGTACTTGCATGTGAACATGAGTAGCCAGCGTTTTTTTTTTTTAATATTAAAAGCATAGCATTAAATATTGGCGCTTGTAGTACGTGCATTGATTGCGGTCAACCCATTAGCTTTTTGATTTTATAGTGTCAGAAATTTTATTATCGGCAATTTTAATGTTTCGTGCATATATGTATGTAAATATTTTAAATATGGTATTTGTGGTAAAAATTTATGAAGCGAGTATTTTTTATGAATTACAATGAGTTTCATTACACACAATATGCAAACATTTGAACAGCAAATAAGTTTGTAAACATATACTTTATAAATACATATGTATGTACAAATACTTGATATATGGGCTTGATATATGGGCTGCATTATTGAAACAGATTTTTTAGACCAAAGAGACATACGGAAGGACGCTGAATAAATCACATCAAATAAATGCAGATAGACATTCATCAATATATGTTCATAGAGCTCTTTAATTAAAATGTTTTGTGCAAGTAGCATTACTAATTATTACTTTAAACGAGCAATTCTGGCATAACCCTTTGTCGGTATTTGTACAATATATCATACAAATTTTTAAATTTTGACGATCTTTTGTCTTTTCAAAAGAAAGGCCTAAAAGCAAAACAATATTTTATATATTTGCATATTCATCGGTTCCTTTGATTAAAAAATTTATCTTTACCGCAGTTGGTTGCAAACTTTGCTAATTATCAAAATTAAAAAAAAAAACAATATCCTTTTTTATACCATGTCCCCACCAAAAAGTTAAGCATTTCAAGTCGAACTTAGCCAATTACTAACTAAATATTTCAGTCCACACTGCAGTTTTAGGTTTATAAAACAGTTCAAATGTAGCCAACAGTGTTCGGACACCTCAAAGTCGATTCAGGAGTAAATCGCTTCGAAAATAAAAATTTCCGTACTAGATTTGAATATTTTATTTTCGCTTTCGGCGTTAATTGTGCGACTTAAATATTTTCTATGCATGCAAAAATAAGAACAGGAGGCAATTATTATTATTATTATTATTATGTTGCATATTTAGGAAGCTTTTAGTATTTTCTATAAAGTATAATATATCTAACAGACCTTTTTTTTAAAGAGCAATAGGACCTAAAGCTTTTCTACTTTATATAAATTTCTTTCTACATATATTTTTTTAACAATGTGAATGAAGTTCTGCATCCACCAAGTTCTACATCCATATACCAAAAAATAACGAAGTTACTCTATTGACTCATTTTTATCAACCAGTTTCTTTCTGTAAGTGAAATTTGGCTTAGCTTAATTTTTTTTTACTGAAAGCCGGTGGTGAACACTCAAACCTTTTTTTTAAATTTTTTTTCGATTTTAACGCTAATAACACACAGATGGCGCGAAAACACAGCGTTGTATCAGACTTTCGACGTGGTTTTAATTTGTGTGTTTTTTTTTAAACCCCTCAATGAAATGGTTAAGTGTTGTCATTTTTATATGGCGAAACCACGCTAAATCATATGGGTTATCGGGATAATCAACTCAACAGGCATAACTACGTGGTTAAACTCCCTAGGCCTAGGGTAAATAAAACAAGTAGATGTCGTCTTATGTTTCTTTTTATTTATTATTGTTGATATTTCGCCTCTAATCTAAAGGCATCTTCAGTTAATCTTGGCTTTGCCTGGTTGGCCTTATAATTAAGGCGAAATATCGACAATAATAAACAAAAACGAATATAAGAAATTAGTTGTTTTATTTACCTAAGGCCTAGGCATAAAAAAACAATAAAAAT
>NW_016200697.1:0-2519 GCF_001687245.7 Rhagoletis zephyria | reverse complement strand
GAGAGAATGCAGCGCCATGATCATAATAATAAACTACACAGACAGACAGTCTGTAGGTGACAGTCTGGGAAAAGTAATGTGATGGCCTATTTGGCAGCAGTCGATTCTAATCGAATATTTGATGATATTATTCGAAAAGAGATCTGAGAAAGATGCGCCATGAATATACTGTGGCATAAAGAAGACCATATGCGAAGTGTGACTGACCAGGCACACACACACACTAATCAAAGACAGACCACAGCAGCCCAATCGATTGAGGAATGTTCTCTCTCTCTCCTGCCAACTGTCAGAGTGGAATGTGCAGTGCACCAGTGAAAAGCACACAACCACAACCAAATTGAAAGCAGAGGCAGCAGCAGCGGAAAGACAATCCATGTGCCTGCCAGAAGTGTGCTCTGCACCACACACCAAAACATGCGCAACATTGAAAGAAGACTGAATAAATGAATGAATGAAAGACAGGCAAAGCATGTGCACCTGATGAAGGGGTTAAGAAGAATAAGCTGAATGCTAATGGAAACAGCAGCATCTTTCCGATCATCATAAACTATCGAGCATTTGTGTGTGCGTTGCCAGGGGAGAGGGCAAGTGGCAGAAGCGTGAAATCAAAGAAATTAATCAAACTCACTCTCTTTCCTCTGTACAGACAGTGAGCTCCAAACAGTGCTCGATCGCCTGCTCCAGCTGTGTGTGTGAGTGTCGGTGAGATGGACGGTGAAAGATAAATGAAAGAGTGAAATGGTGGTGGTGGTGCCCTGAACTCATAAGCATTCAGCAAAAGCAAAGTGATTGAAAGAAATCAGGGTGTCTGCAGTGGTGATGCTCTCAACCATTAGCAAGTTTTGCCCGTTCTGATAGAGCCATCGTCTCTTGGCAAGGGTAGTGACAGCAATGGAGAAAGAAGCCGACAACTTTGAATTGCATCAGCAGCAGCTTCGATTGAAAACGATGCTCGCACATAATGGTAGTGCTTTTTGGCACACACATTTTGCCAGCAAGGAGCGCCGCCGCCATTGCCACCGATTTTTTCTGATGGCATTCATCAGTGCGCCTTCCTCCTAATCGCGCCAATTCTGGCCGACTTGGCACACAAACTGACTGGGCAGCAGCAGCAGCAGTAGCTCATTCACATCATATTTTGTGTGTGTGTGTGTGTGTAAATGGCAAAAGAAAAGAAAAGAGCTCAAGCGACTTGTCAATGGCCGCTGACGCTCCTGCTGCCGCCGTACAGAAGAAGACACCGGGCAGGAGAAATGAACACTGACACCGGTCACTGGCAAATCGTGAATCGAGAAGGCGAATGGAGCAAATGAAGCGAAACGCATCGAGAGAGAGCAAAGTGGCCAAAGCCAAAGCGAAGCGCCCGGCGTCAACAGACAGAAGCAGCAGCAGTCAACGGGAAGATCAATCTATGAAGTCAATCTGTGAAGCAGCTTCTGCTGAAGCAGTCACAGACACAGTCGAACACACACACACACACACACACACAGCCGGCACAATGAGCTCACAAACACACTCGCCGCCGCCGCACTGACGACTTCTGTCACCTAATTGAGAGGTCATCCCTTGCCGTTAGTGAGTGCAGCCAGAGAAGAAGAAGAAGAAGATAGACGTTCAGACAAGGCGCCGTTGCTGATTGCGTCAAACGTTGTCAGCAGCAGCAGTGTCTGTTTGGAAGCAAGAAAGAAAGAGAAAGAAAGGTCACAAAGGCCAACTCCGCAGACACTTGCCCCTCTCTTCACTCTTCTACTCTTTGCCGCTGACATTGTCGCTTCTCTCTGACACAATCGTTCAAAGGAGCAGCAGCAGCAGCAACCTCAGTAATGTAATAATCAAGAAGCATCGCAGACTGAGCAAAAGTTCAGCTCACTAACTCACTCAAGTGATGCTCACTCACACACACAGTAACTCAATTTATCATTTCAGGCACACAGCTCCGAAGCACCGAAGGCTCAATCAGCAGCAGCAGAAGGAGAAGAAGGAGCAGCTGAATGACAGCAGCAACCTCAGTTCCTCGGTGATAAGTGGGCAAAGTGAAAAGCGGCAAGAAAGAGTGTAGGCAACAGGGATTAGAGAGAGGGCTGTGATACTTTTCGCCTCGAAACGAGACACTTTTCACATTAAACTAAAAAGCGGCTGCCAAAGTGATTCATCGACGAGTGCTACTTAANGAAAGAGTGTAGGCAACAGGGATTAGAGAGAGGGCTGTGATACTTTTCGCCTCGAAACGAGACACTTTTCACATTAAACTAAAAAGCGGCTGCCAAAGTGATTCATCGACGAGTGCTACTTAAGCTGCAGCAATGAGAGTGCCAGCAAGCTTCTACTTTTGGATCGGAGCACTCAAAAAAGCGTGTTTTTCAATGTCAACGTCTAGTCAGAAAAGAAGTTCTCAACTGCTGCTGCTGCTGCTGTACAGTAGACGTATGTACTTCTAATCTCTTGCTCCATTAGTGAGGTTCCTCTACAGTGTGTGCAGGGCAATGCTGTGCACAGGTGAGGAGACATTGAGGACA
>NW_016200696.1:0-2519 GCF_001687245.7 Rhagoletis zephyria | reverse complement strand
CTTTCGATCATTTTTAACCGTTATAATGGAGACTGCGTTTTTACGGCCGCGTTGAATATTACAACAACAACAAAAATTAAAAAAATACGGTTGTTGTACTAAAAAAAATTAAATCCAAAAACAACGATTACACGGTAAAACAACAAAAAGTGTATTTAGTGTGTTTCGGCCTCCTGGCTACGAAGATGTCTTCATTTTTCTTGGGTCACGTCGAATTATTTTTTTAATGTGGCTTTGAAGTTTTGAGGTCATATGTGCATCATCATATGTATATCATATTTGATTCCGATAAAAGAATGCTTAGCGCTTAAACGCTTTCCACTTGTTTGGCCGAGCTTCTCCTCCAATTCGGGTTCTGATTCTTGATGTTGTGGCACAAATGGAGATCACTAAGCTTTTAATTTAAAAAGTACACTCAGACGTTTACCAGGGGCGACCGCTGTTTGAAAAAACTTTTTTGATGTTGCTGCTATCAGAAATTTAACAATCAACCACCCGAGTAGGCGGGCCTAAGCACTAGGCTACAGCGGCAAGAGCTTTTGAACTTATTTGGATTTATTCTTTTCTTTCTTTACTGTTAATAGTTTTATAATAAATTTTGGTCATGACTACAAACTAACATAAACATTTAACTGTAAGAAAGCTATGTAAAATAAAACCGGTTTATCCGGTTTTTTATTAATTTTTCAAATAACTCTAAAACCGGGTTTAAAAAAAAAATCGAGTAATCGAACACCTTAATCGATACATATTTGCGGATTTCATAGGCAATTTTTATAATTTATATATAAGTGAATAACTATAACCCAAGACATACCATATACGCTTTTCCCTACACACTTTAAATTTTATCCGAAAAATGTAAATCCAATTATAATGGTTAAAATGTGATTTTTATTATAAAGATCATAACCGTTACGACCGCTGGTATGCAGTGCTCACATGTTGATTTTTTTTTTTAATATTCACAATGTTTTTCAACTTAAAAATTTTTTGTTAGTTTTAACCGACTTCTCAAAAAGAGGCAGTTTATCAATTCGTCAGAAAATATATATTTTTTTAATGTATGTTACCGCATAACCTTACCTGGTACCTTAAGGGTGGTCCCACGCTAATTTTGTTTAGATCCGATAATTGGATTGTGAAGAAATTAACGATAATCTTAAATTGTTACATGAGAATTGAAGTCGGTTTTGTTTTTTGCTTAAAACTTACTGGCTTTTAATATTGTTCATGCTTTCATGTTAGAATCTAAAAAAAAAAAAAAATGTTTCTGCAGCGAACAAAACAGTAATTCAAGACGTGGTAAGGCAAGAGTTAATAAGAAAAAGTAAAAAAGTCTAAGTTTGGACGAAGCCGAACATTAAATACCCGGCGCACGTACTAGATATCGTTTTTCACATTTCTGATAACTACCGTTGCATGGTAAGGGATTGTTGAGTATAAATTTTGAGTAAATTAATAAAAAAAATATCGAAGTTTTAAGCATTTCTGAAATTTACCGTTAATTTTAGTCCGATTTCAAAAATTTTACACATTTTGCTTTTACTTGCCAAGAACAATAATTATGTATATCGAGTTAGGTACAATTTGATCGAACGGTTACCGAGATACACATATTTGGTCAAAAGTTGGCAGTGCCACGAGCATTTTCCAACATTTTGTTATACACTTATTTATTGCTAAAGAATTATTGCAAACATAAACTTTGAATAAATTAGCATTTACTGATTTACTGAAGATTTCGTATTTCCCTAAATCACCGTTATATGGGATGTGGACATGATTTTTGCCAAGACCAACAACTTTGGAAGAAATTGGTGGNTAAGTGGGCGTGGCCACGTCCATTTCCCGAAAATTTATAATATTCTTATTTTTCGCCTAAAAATCATCGCAAATATAAATTTTGAGTGAATAAGCTTCAGTAGTTACTAAAATATCGCAGTTTTCATATTTCTGAAAACTACCGTTATATGGAAAGTAGGCGTGGTTATAGTCCGATTTTTTCCCATTTTCAGTACCATCCGTCCTACGCTCAAAAGAAGTACACGTACCCTTGTGCACAAGTGCGCTCGGGTATAAAAATCCACACGTGTAGTACACTGGTTAAGTCTTTTAACATTTATGATAGGTCTGAAGCTTGTATAACGATGTCTTTATCGCCATTTCGGCGGAAACTTTCCGGAGAATTTTGTCTCTATAGTGACTGACCAATTCGCGATCTTAATGGTGTAAAAATAACTTTTTGGGAGTTCGAATGCCACTCAGAACAACATTTATTTCAAACACTCCCTAATGATAAAATAAAATCTTGAAAAAAAAAACAATGTTACAGCTTGACGTTAAAACAAAAACTTGATTTTAATAAACATAAAATTTTTAATAGATATATCCCTTTAGTTTGCTTGCTCGCCTTACCAAAACTCAAAGCCAACATATTAAATATATTTAAGTACGAGATCTATTTGCATTTTTTCGTTCAGATAAACGAAACATGTATAAACATACATACATACATA
>NW_016200695.1:0-2519 GCF_001687245.7 Rhagoletis zephyria | reverse complement strand
AAATCTGACTACTTCGGACTGATGAGAGTCACTCTCACTGGGTGTTGCTCTCTCATTTTAGCTGTCAATTCCGAGTTAAGGAACGCTTTTTGGGCTAAATCTGACTACTTCGGACTTTTTCTGACTATTTCTGGGAGGTAAGGAACGCTCCTAATATGTTTGAGCAATTACCCCCTTCGAGTTGTAATCTCTTTTTGCCAATAGTTATACAAAAACTGCAGTTAAGGCTTGATGGAAATGAACTATAACTTTCAGGCATTAACTATAGGGGTTTTCCCTTAAACTCGTAAAAGCCTCGCAAAGCTCGTAAATTTACAAGCCTCGTAAAAGAATTGCCAAAATTTCTATGGAGCTCTATTTACGAGCCCCTCGTAAAATCACGAGGCAAATTTGATGCGCAAACCACCTCGTAAACTTCAGTGTTTCCGAGGGGCCGGCATTTTTATATTAAAATATATGATAAAATAAAGAAGATAAATAAAAAAATAAAACGCGAATTAAATTTTCATGAATTTCGTCGACTAACTGTATTGACTTAGGTTTTCTGATAATTTCCGGCAGTTTTAATTGTATTTTAACCAAGAGTGAGACAGACAAGATGGCGGGATACTACCAAACAAAAGTTGCTTCACAAAATCGTGGTTGATCTGTCAAAGTCACTTTATGCTCCTATTTACACCTTTTCACAAAGGGGTTGCTCCCATAAAACCCGCGTAAACTTACGAGTTTTACACAATTTAAGACTTTACGAGTTTAAGGAAATCTCCTATATGTGTAGTTTTTATAATATGAATTTAAGAACACCAAGCTGTTAATAGATCCTGGCGCTAGTTCATTTCTTTTTTCAGTAATTAAGTTGCCAGCCAAAGAAAAAGATCTCTCAGCCGATGCACTGCTGGCTGGCGTTGAATGAATCTGCAACGCAAGATTTGATAAATAAGGATATTTATCCCGATTATTTTGCCACCACTCCATCAAATTAAAATTTTCAGTCATCTCTACGGCTTCTCTGCTATATCTCTCAACTTCGTCTGCAGGCTTTCCTCTGGTTTTCGAGACAGTTTGTTTAATCAAATTAGAGAAAAAGAATGTGTCGCTGTCAGTTTTTGAACTTGAAGAATGATTTGAATGACTTTGATCTATTTGATAACTTTCATCAAAAGAATAATGCGATGTCGATGCAGTTGCGGGGTTGGTTGGGATTGAAGCGTCATTTTCCATAGATGTTGTCATAGAAGTTGGTGTTGATTTTGCATTATTTTGAATTTGAGAAATGCAAAAATTCTTTATAGCATTCAAGTCATTTGGCTGCATATTTATAGCAGGTGGGTACAAAAAGCATGCAGCTTTATGCCACAAACTTAAATTAACAACCCATATTTCGTCTATATTTTTATTTATGTTCTCTTTTAACATTGAAATTGCAGCTTTGTCTTCACTATTCGGTTCGCAAATGCTTTTTATTTTTAAAATAGACGGCAAAACATAGCATAGTGATGGAGAACTGCAAACTTGCAGTTTATTGAATACAGTTTCAAAATCCTTACACATTGAAATTAGCACTTTAAGTATGGATACATTAATGTGTAACAATATTTGACTTTGTCCTCTCTCTGAAAAAACGTTCTTAATTTCGAGCCAATTGTCAGTTATAGATTGAATCATTCTGTAATTAGAATACCAACGGGCTGGACATTGGGCTTTCAAAAAAGTGTGTAGAAGGTGCTGCAAATTTGCCTCTTTCAAATATTTGACAATTGATTTGCAAGAAACTAATAGATCTGTGAGCACTTTTGTCTCTTCGAACGATTTGTCCAAAACATTGGACAATAGATGGCTACTGGAGTTTATATGCATATTTTGTTTGAAAGCTTTAACCATATTAAATCGCCTGTCAGTAATGAATTTAATTTGATCCATATTTTCAACGCCATATTCTTTAAACAAGCTATTAAGCTTATTTAAAACATTGTCACCCGAAGAACTTTCAAGATTCATTGATTTCATTCCCAGAACCACA
Source organism: Rhagoletis zephyria (assembly GCF_001687245.7). Taxonomy (NCBI): domain Eukaryota; kingdom Metazoa; phylum Arthropoda; class Insecta; order Diptera; family Tephritidae; genus Rhagoletis; species Rhagoletis zephyria. The sequence continues at coordinate 499 of NW_016200695.1, read as the reverse complement.
TCGAAGAATTTCAAGTCCTTTTGGTAGTGCAAGGTAACTCCTAAAATGTTCCGCTTCACGTAGTTGTCCGTCCACATGTCGATTGTAGCTGAAGCTCCACCGCTGCTCACAGTGTTATTTATTTCATCCCTAAGTTCTTCTTTTCGCTCATTTGCGCATTTTTGGACGTTGCGGGAAATTGTTGTTGCGTTCGGTAACAAGTCCTCCATATCGACGTGCTCACCATACGTTGCACCGATCTTTATAAAGAATTTTACCAGTTTTGAGAAGCCAGAACCCTGTACAGCCGAAAATGGTTGGCAGTCTTCAACAATCCATGATGTGCATTTTTCAATGGCTTCATTCTTGTCTGACGCCGTGACAGTTTTGAATTCTTCTAGCGATGTTTTGATGTTTCTGCAGCATGGATGACGAACTAGGTTTGACGTCTGACCATTGTAGTACTTTAATACGTTTAAGCAAGTGCGACAGTAAACAAAACCTTCCAGTACAGTTCCGT
>NW_016200694.1:344-2520 GCF_001687245.7 Rhagoletis zephyria | reverse complement strand
CGAGGCATCGGTATAAACCTTGAATGGTTTTGAATAATCGGCCATAGTCTGAACGGGAGTGGTAGTTAAATACGCTTTGAGTTTGAGAAAGGCTTGTTCAGCAGCGGTTTTCCATTCATGGGTCCTTTCCGGTTTCCTTTATACAATTCACAAAAAGGAGCTGTGATCTCCGAAAAATTTGGAATCAATTTACGGTACCAGCCTGCTGCACCAACGAACCGTCTGACTTGTTTTGCCGTTTTGGGCAGTGCAAATTCAACAATCGCTCGAATACGAGATGGATTCGCAGATAAACCCTCTTGAGACAAAACGTAGCCCAGGAATTCCAATCGTTTACAACAAAATTCGGTTTGGATGTTGAGATGGTTAAGCCGGCCCCCGCCAGACGTTTTGCAACAATAGCCAATATCTTAACGTCTTCTTCAAACGTCGAAGTGCAAATTATGAAGTCATCGACATATGCGAATGCATGTGGAACCAAATCACAGAAAATTTTATCAATGAGAATGGCTAATGTGGCGGGTGAATTTCTCAACCCCATCGTCATGCGACGAAAAGCATAAAGTCTGTTACCGAATGCAAAAGCGGTTTTCAGTTGACTCGATTTTGCCAAAGGAATTTGAAAGAAAGCTTGAGACAGATCAATACTGGTTAGGTATTTAGCTGACTTTAGTCGTGCTAAAATTTGGTTAGTATCCGTAGTTGGATAGGCATTTGGAATGGTAATTTTCTTCTTTACAGCCAGAATTGGTGACCGCCAAGGGCTTTCTTCGATGGTCATAATGATGTCACGACTACGCATTTTATCCAATTCGGCTTGAACTTGTTCAGCCACGTATGGCGATACTAGAAACTGGCGTTTCATGACGGGTTTTGCATCACCCGTATCAATTACGTGTTAGATCTGATTAGTGACGTTTAAAGGACCAGACTCAGGAGTTGGATTAAAAAGTCTGAGAACGGCGTCCAACATTTTTCTTTGATCTGGGGTGAGATTATGTGGAAGGCTGACGCTCGTTATTTTTGGGGTATCTAGTTCACCCTCTAAACCGAGTGTGGAAGCGTCAATTGGCTCCAGATCATTACTCATAGAAGATACCTGAGCTTGTTCATTCCCACTCCCTGTTGGCTGGTTACAAAAATTAATAAATTTATCCGCCGTAACCATTTCGACTTTAGCAGATGCAACTTCTTCAGTATCACCTTTGGCTGTATGTTTTAAAAATCGTTGAACTTTCTCTTGGTTCTGCACCAGTTCGAAAAAGAAGGCCTCAAGGAATGTCCGTCCCATAATTGGGTGTTTCAGTGAGATAGGTACGACAAGAGTTGGCACCTGTCGGGTAAGACTACCAACCGTATATAATAGATTCACTTTACCAATGGCCTTAAATGAAATCGAATTATCGGCAAGACCAATGGAGGTTTTGGTAGGTTGCAACTGCCCCCATCTGTACTTCTCATAAAATGTTTGTGAAATGACTGTGACTTCAGCTCCACCATCGAGTAAAACCGTATGAGAATGGTTGTTAACCATAACCGTGAGATAATCGCGACGATCGGTCGGCATACTGGAGCACTGGAGCTGAAGTAGGTTTGGTAATTGGTGGTGTTCGTTCAAAACATTGGTTGATGGTTCTTTGCCATCCCTTTGAGTTTGATTATACCCGTTAAGAATCAGAGTAGAATTATTACTTGAATTCGGGACTGAAGATTTGTCGATTTGTAGAGGGACTTCGGTAGAGTGCGGATTGTTAGAGACAGTGGATTTAGATAAAGTTGTGGACTCTGAGTACGATGGACCACTATTCCCAATCGACTGGTCGTGTACATTTGTAGCACGGTTGGGTTTGACACTTTTTGAAGTGATGGCCCCACACGAAACATTTTTCACATCGTACATTTTCGTCGCCTTCAACAACGAAAAATGGGTCGACGATAGTTCCTACTTTCTTATCATTCCCCTTTGGATTTTTGTCATTTTTATAATCCTCGACTGGTTTCGAATACCTATGTTTCTGAGATGCTTTAATTGGTTTATTTTGCTTGTTCAAGTATGCACATTCCTGGTCATCGGAGTCGGAGCCAGGAAACGAAGCGGTATATTCCGAATGTGAAGAATCATCCGGTGGATCATGTATTGCCGAAATTTCCCGTGGCACTGATCGCTGTCTATCCG
>NW_016200694.1:0-211 GCF_001687245.7 Rhagoletis zephyria | reverse complement strand
TCGGATAAGGTACCAATGATGATATCGAGGTGGTCCCGTTCATCCAGACCACAGGAATTACCCTGCAATTGGAATGTCAAGTCATCGATATGTTTCTGCAGTGTTTGCGAACGTGGGTCGAATTTTATCTGTGCATATGACATTATTACTTGGGCCCGAGTGTGTTTGTTGAGGAAACGAGCTCGAAGTTTCGTGCAAAAATCTGGATAAT
>NW_016200693.1:0-2520 GCF_001687245.7 Rhagoletis zephyria | reverse complement strand
TGGCTTTAGTTTTTTAATGCATTCGTGTGTAATTGCCCATTAAAAGCAACCCTACCGGAATTTTATTAGCTTAACGCATTTCCAACGGTCTTTCTCTTTTTTAACATATAGCAGCCATTAGGCGGCATCGGTATAAAATAAGGTATAAATAGGTGTACCTTAGCCACTTCCACCGATATACAAATTATGCAAAAACATCAAAAATTCCATTTACTCATTCTTAATTGTCCACATGAGGCTTTCATATATTTTTAAAACGGAAGATACATACACAAATGGTATTAGAAATTTATGTTCAAAATCAAAATTGGTACAGCTGCTCCAAGGATGTTAATGCAAGTCTGTTTGCCACTCCCACCGGATTACAAAATTTATTCTATTTGAAAACTTCCACCAAAATATTTCGGAAAAATATTACGATTTACGATAAAAAAAAATTCAACGAAATTATAATATGTAATGAGATTTTTCAAAACAACTTAAATAACTGAGCCAAAACTATACTGATTTAGACTTATGAAGTATAAGTTGAAAGGTATTTTCTAATTTTTTGATTTCTTTACAAAAAATAATTAATTCACATTCCAATTTTATTTCATTTATTTATTTTTTCGTTCATCTTACCTTTCTCTTTCATTGTTTAATTGACCTTATTAGCAAAGAAATAAAAACGGTGAGCAANCCATGTATTTTATACAGGGGAAAAACTACTTTTCGTAGAAATGGTATAGAATAGTTAAAAATCAATATTTTTCTACAATAAAACTCTGTTTATCTGCGGGAGATTCCCAGTAATAATACCCAATTGTTTATTTAGCGATATTTTTATTTCAACTATAATTTATAGGTCCGCCAAAAACCCTCAAAAACCCCAAAAAATGCAATAGGCGCCCAATAAAAAATCGTTAGTATTAAAAAATGGTTAAATAGACAATTGGGTATTATTACTGAAAGTCTCCTGAAAAGAACTAGAGTTTTCCGATCGAAAAATATTGACCTTTTCTACGAAAAAAAATTATTTTTCCCATTTTTATATAATATAATATAAGGAAAACTTTAAGTGCTTTGAGCGACCTCTAAATTGATTTGAAAATAAAAAAATAGGGGTATACTTTTTTCGATACAGAATAGTCCTGGGGGGTGAGAGCATTACAATTCCGACTTTACTGTTTTTGGACCACCTTAGTGAGCAAATACCATTCCAATGAATCTTCATAAGTCTAAATCGGTAAAGCTTTGGCTGAGTTATTGAAGTTTTTCCTAAACCAATCTTTGAAAAAAATTCAAAAGCAGCATCAAAAATATCATTATTATGATTCCGTTCAAAATTTATTTGTCATCTTTAATAATTTTTATTGATTGATAAAAAAAAAATATTTATTGATAAACAAAAAAACAATGTTTGGAGGTATTTTCAAATCGTTCCAGTTCACGTAAATCTTAGTATTTTTCCGAAATATTTTGGTGCAAGCCTTAAAATATAATAGATTTTATAGTTTTTATAGGAAAAAGAATACCGTTTTTTTTTTTTTTTTGAATGGAGAGTGATGCAGTCCAATGTATATATGAGGCATTCACAAATTTTAAGCTCTGCAGATGCATAGATATTATCAAAAATGCGTTTCCAGAATCCGTTTCCAAAATTTGAATTAGTACAGCTGACCTTAGATGTTACAGAAGGGTTAAACAATTAAATACCAACGACAAATCTTAATATGTTCCATAATTATAATGCACTAACTTAGCATGAAATTTAAGAAAACCAGCATTGCCCACCAGCGTGGGTTAAGATGCTACAATAAATTCGCGCCTCTAAGTTCTACTTCCTATATTAAAGCTATGTTCATAGGTATATAACTCTTCTGTAATGTATACTTACTTCGTAAATAAACAAATATTTATGTATGCTGGTTCAACGACAAATATTTAAACTATTACCAATACTAACACTGACACAAACAATACAATTAAAATGAGTATACAGAAATGTAATGTAAAAAAGTTGGAAAAGTGGGGTGGGGCAATTAAGATTGCGCTGGTATATAAATCGCCGAAAATATTCAATTGAGCACAGAACAAAATCAGTTCTTATCAACATTAAGTGTTTCTTTCAATCCGAAAAATATATATATAAGTACAAATAAATCACCTGACAATGGCGAAATATCTGCTTGTATCGACTCTACTTTTACTCGCACTGGTCGTGATGATTAATTCTCAAACAACAACTAATTTATCATCTACTTCGCCAACAACAACGAGTCCTACATCTAATCTAAGTCCGACCTCTACAAATAATAATAACAGCAACAACAACAACAACAACAATAACAATCAGCCAAGGAGAGTTAGGATCCGAAGAGGATCAAGCTCCGGCCATGGTAATTCTCAAAGAATTCGCGTTATTAGGAGGAATGGCTCAAATCGCAACCGATCAAATCGCAACCGATCAAATCGCAATTCAAGGTCGGGTAGTAGTAACAGAAATGGCTCAAACAATAACAGAAGAACAGGTGTTAT
>NW_016200692.1:0-2520 GCF_001687245.7 Rhagoletis zephyria | reverse complement strand
GCGAGTGAGTGAGAAGGGAGAGTATTTGTGTGTGTTTTTACGTAGAAATATAAACCAACAGACTTATACGTATGTAATGCTGTGCGTTGGGTAACAGCTTACACGCGAAGCTCATTTAACAGATTCCTTATGTGACAACTCTCAAGCAATGCCAAATATGCATAATAGAGCCTTTAGTGTTAGCCAGACATGTCGCAAACGGCTATTAATAGGTTAAGTTGATTTCCTGTTCCTTAATTTAAAAATGTTTAATACTTAATTTGAATAAAGTTTCATTTAAATTCAAAAAAGTTTCATTTGGTTTGAATAAAGTTTCAGTGAATCTGAAAAAAGTTTCATTTAATTTGAATAAAGCTTCATTGAATCCGAAGAAGGCTTCACTTAATTTGAAAAAGGTTTCGCATCATCTGAAAAAGGTTTCAATTAATTTGAAAAAGGTTTCGCTTAACCTGAAAAAGGTTTCATTTAATTTGAAAAAAGTTTCATTTAAACTGAAAATGCTATACTCTCCCTTCTCACTCACTCGCTTAAGCGAAATGTAAAATTTGGAATTGCCATAAAAAATGTCTAATTATTTTCTTNGGTTTCATTTAATTTGAAAAAAGTTTCATTTAAACTGAAAATGCTATACTCTCCCTTCTCACTCACTCGCTTAAGCGAAATGTAAAATTTGGAATTGCCATAAAAAATGTCTAATTATTTTCTTTCACGGCAACATTCAACTTCGGTTCAAGAATAAAATGTCCCATTTCTCTTTTCCTTTTCACATCATCCTTTACATGTACTCCCGAAAACAGACATATTTGAAGTTTTATAAAATGAATAAATTATATGATTTGCCTAGTTACCAAAACCCCTCGAAAATCTCAACAAACCAACCAACCTACGAAAGCCTTATTTTAAGAAATGAAACTGCCAATTTTGGTCCAATTGGACTGAAACGGCAACACTGTATTCAACATGCCTTAACCGTAAGGGAGAGCAACACGTAACAGCTAATTCAAAATAAGCCAAAAAAGAAGTTTCATTTCATTTGAATAAAGTTTAATTTAATTTGAAAAAAGTTTCATTTAATTTGAATAAAGTTTCATTGAATCTGAAAAAGGTCTCATTTAATTTGAATAAAGTTTCACTGAATCTGAAAAAGGTTTAATTTAATTTGAAAAAGGTTTCGCTTAACATGAAAAAGGTTTCATTTAATTTGAAAAATGTGTCGCTTAATTTGAAAATGGCTTCATTTAAACTGAAAATGCTATATATACTTTTTTCAAATGAAAGGAAACCATTTTCAAACAAAGCGGAACCTTTTTCAGATTAAATGCAACCCTTTTCAGGTCAAGGGAAACCATTTTCAAATTCAATGAAATCTTTTTCAGATTCAATGAAACTTTATTCAAATTAAATGAAACTTCCTTTTAAAAATGTTTCTTTGAATTTGAAAAAAGATTCATTTAATTTGAATAAAGTTTGATTGAATCTGAAAAAGCTTTCATTTAATTTGTAAAAGGTTTCCCTTTATATGAAAAAGGTTTCATTTAATTTGAAAATGGTTTCGCTTAACCTGAAAAAGGTTTCATTTAATTTGAAAAAGGTTTCACTTAATTTGAAAATGGTTTCATTTAAACTGAAAATGCTATATATATGCTCCGCTGGAATCGAACTTAGGTATTCTGCGTTACGATCGAAACGAAAGAAGAAGAGGAAGAGAGAAAGCATCTTTCGAAATCAGGTGTTTGCCTAGGAATGTGTGAAATCGAAACAAAACAAAGAAATATTTGCCACCAAACTATAGCAGCATATGAAGTTAAAGTTTGTAAATATTTTAAAATAACTAAATATATCCAGCATCACTGTAATTTAAAACTAAAATGTAAGTGGAAACATAGGCTGACTTCCAAAACGTATCGATACAATGTTTGGAAACTGTTATACTGCGGTATTCAAACTGTTTGTAAATGCAGAGTTGCGACACATTGCAACCTTATACATTGCATATGTTAAATATTCAATTTATCAATGAACAATTGTTCTGAATTTTCCATTTTTAAAACACCAATGGTAACCAAAAACAAAAGAAGCATCAAATTTGATTCTGATGCGCTGATTGCTCTAGCGATGCGTTTCGATAACTTTTCGAATGCGTTTTGGAAAAGTATACATTGTCAACATTTTGTAGTTCGGCGTTATGGGACATTATACTTTGTACGAATGCAAAGCAATTGACGTTTTGGAAGTCAGCCATAATTATAAGAATGAAATCCATAGCCGCGGCGTTATTGCTTGAAGAGAAGAATGAGTCCCAGATTGCTGATGTGGAAGTTGAAAGGCGGAGATTTAGAGACATGTTTGATCTTTTTCAGATGAGTGAAGAGTCATAAGAAATTCATCTTGAACTGTATTACTCATCGCTCAAAGTCAGTGAAATTATAAACGTTGTTTGAGCACTCCACAACATTTGCATTTACTACAGAGTGGAAGATTTGAACGCAAATGAATCCCGTTTTGAAAGCCGTCAGGAGG
>NW_016200691.1:0-2520 GCF_001687245.7 Rhagoletis zephyria | reverse complement strand
CGGACCTAACACAGGTGTGACATTTCAGCTATAACGTCGAAACATATTTATGGTAGATGCTTATAGTAAGGTATATGCACATAAATGAGCCGTGACTGAATATGATGGATTTCATCGAATTATTCATTATTTGTTATTTAATTATTAATTTTTTCATTTTCATTTTGTAAATTTTCGCACGAAGTTGGCGAATTTCATCGTTTAAATCGGGAAGAACACGAAAATCAGTTGGCTACCCTGATAGTAACATGCAACATAATTTTGTGCATACATACTTACATATTCAAATACACAGATATGTATATGTATGAGTGCGCCAATATCCATATTCATAAGCATGTTGCCAAACTTTATACGCTCGCCTGCATCCTAGAGCAGCTGTTCCTATAGTTACAGCTGCATTTCCTCATCATCCTCTGCTGCGCATACATACACACTCCCACATCATCACACATCCTTAATTTGAGTTTGGAAAGTTATTTTGCTGCTACTGTATTTGTTGTCATTACAAGTTGATGACTTTGATATTACACCGAAATGCGTCAGATTTACATTTTCGTCCAAGTTTGTTACAACACTTTGAGCCTACACATTCGCAGCTGTTCATTCGCATTCAAGCGCTATTAAATGTATGTATGTATACATGTTTTTAGTTTTGTGCAAATTAATGTATCTGAGGGAACCGAAGATGGCTGAAATAGTTACTAGTTCCAAAGTAGTATCAGAATTGTTCTTGAAGCAACTAAATTTTGCACTACTGAGTGGAAATATAAACGTTTGGAAATACACTTGGCCATTAAAGAAGTTGTGCATTGTGATATCACATAATGGTAAATGGTAACCATTCCTCAATCGATGAAGCGAGCGAAGCATTCGTGAGAGTGCTTGAGATTTTGTGATAAAGTGTAAACCAAAATATCTCAATCTAGAGTTGAGTGGAGATGATTCCAATCCATTGCCCTGAAGGTAACTGCAAAAGTAAGATCACGATATTATTTTTAGCGGCAGCACGTGAATTCCAATTCGCTAATTCCCTTTCAGAGTCCCCACAAAGGCTTCGAAAAACCGATGGTCAGGGGTACCTTGCAATTGCACACGTACTAGTTTTCGCCCAACGTTCGCTGAGATGGCATACGACTCATCTGACCAAGAGTAAACTACACATGATCAGTGGCGCTCTAATCTAAGCAACTATCAAACGAAGTCAGTCCACTTCTCTACAGGGCTGTGCATATATACTGTCAGTCCACTTCTCTACAGGGCTGTGCATATATACTGTTTTATATAAATTTAGTTCAAAATACTTACGCAGCTACATACTTAAGCGTTTGCAAAGCCCAACATATCAGCTTCATAACTTAAATCGTTATTGTCTAATGTTAATTGCAATCGTATGCTTTAATTGCTTTCAATAACTTTAAGCTCCTTGTAGCTTGTAGCAGGNTAAATATAAACAAGTGTTGGTGATTGCATTCAATTTCAAATCATTTAAACTAATTTGATCAGTCAGAATGAGAAATATAATTATATTTAAATGCCTATGTTCTTAATTGCGACTTTGATTTAGGGAGAAATATATATACTAAGTTTTCTTCTCCATTTATTTCTCTTTGGATAATTGAAGCTTCTCAGCAAAAATATATGTAGCTCTGCAATCTTAAACATTAAATGACTTGTCTGCTATCGACTAAGCTAACGAAGTTCTGTGTATAAGAATACTTTTTCTGTTAGAAATGGGTTTGTAAATCTTTACTTCTGAACTATATGTATTTAGCGCAATTGCCAGTTTATGAAAATATGTATCGCAATGTTAGGCGAAGTATATTTAAGAATGTCTTGGCGCCAAACTACTTTTGAACCACCCCTAACCTGTTTAAAAAGTCGAATTTAATTAACTTTTACGCAAATTATTTGAAACATGAAGCGAAAGGGTGTTAAAAAAAAGCTTGAGTTTGAACATTTAGACTGTTTGAAAAGGGTTGCCACGTCTTCATAAAGTGACAATCAAATTATTTAAGAAATTGGACGAGAATTATTAGAAGATGGGTACAACAGAAATGTTTTTGAAAAGGCTTTATTTCTGAAATATATTTAGGAGGGTTTGCCACCTGTTTTAAAAATCCAACTCAACTTAAATTAAGGCAATTATCTAATTCAAATATGTGTTTTAAAATTTGTTATGAAATCTTTAGCTTGAACACTATAAAGATTTTTTGGGTGTTCTAAGAGAGTTGCCACTTGTGTCTTTATAATTCCGAAAATAATTTCTTAAGACTTCGTCATAATCCATATCTATGTAAAGGTGTACAAATAAGAAAACATATATTTGCAGCCAGGCAAAATCACCAATAACACCAGCAAAGCGATGAGGGCTAGTGACATCCATTCAAATTTAAAAAAAAAAACTATGATTAAGTAATAAAGTTACAGAAAATCTGTCAATGCTTAAAGTGTGACATGCAAGTATGTACATGCATATTAGGGCGGGTCGAAAATCTAATTTTTCTCAAATCCCTTGGT
>NW_016200690.1:2366-2521 GCF_001687245.7 Rhagoletis zephyria | reverse complement strand
AAACGGTCGAAGAACACCAATAGCATGGTGTTGCCATGTGTAGATCGCGCAAGAGGTCCGACGAAGTCTGTGCAGATCGTTGCGAAGGGCTCCGAAGCCACCTGTGAAAGCATTTTTCCCGCGGGTTTCTGTTGTCCTTCCTTGTATTTTTGGCA
>NW_016200690.1:0-2208 GCF_001687245.7 Rhagoletis zephyria | reverse complement strand
GTGGTTCTCCTGTAACACCCGCTGGCGAAGGGGGGTTGGTACACATAACTTCCAGGGCACTGCTTCCTCATCCTGGTTTCGGCACGGGATATGGCGGTAGAGCTGTCCGTCCTGCACCATATAATCCGAGTATTTCTCCGGGTTGTCGTGTACTTCGCCCACGCGCTTATGCCACCACTTGCATTGTGGTTCCGCCGTTATCGCTTGCCGGAGGGTCTCCAGTGGTTGCCGTGATAGTGCGTCCGCGACCAGATTGAGCTTTCCCTTTCGGTATTAGAAACGTGTGCTGCTGCAGTTCCAGGGCCCACCTCGCTATACGGCCAGAGGGGCTCTCGATCGAGTTCAGCCACTTCAGCGGCATGTGGTCGGTGGTCACCTTGAACCTGTATCCCTCCAAGTAGGGCCTCATCTTCCGGATTCCCCAGACGATAGCAAGGCACTCCTTCTCTGTGGNTTTCCTTTCGGTATTCTATGTCAAACGTGTGCTGCTGCAGTTCCAGGGCCCACCTCGCTGTACGGCCAGAGGGGCTCTCGATCGAGTTCAGCCACTTCAGCGACATGCGGTCGGTGATCACCTTAAACCTGTATCCCTCCAAGTAGGGCCTCATCTTCCGGATTCCCCAGACGATGGCAAGGCACTCCTTCTCTGTGGGCGAGTAGTTGGCCTCCGCTTTGTTCAATTTCCTGCTGGCATAAGATATTACGCGTTCGCCTCCTTCTAACTCCTGTGTCAGTACCGCTCCCATGCCAAAGTTTCTAGCGTCCGTCTGTAAGGTGAATTGCTTGGTAAAATCAGGACACGCGAGTACGGGGGCCTTGGTGAGTTTCCGCTTGAGGGTGTCGAAGGCCTCTTGTTGTTCGACTCCCCACTTCCAGTGCTTACCCTTTTTCAGGAGTGCAGTTAGTGGTTGGCTTAACGTGGCGAAATCGGGCACGAAGCGACGGTACCACGAGGCTATCCCGAGGTACTGGCGTACTTCCTTCACGTTAGACGGTGGTTTTAGTTCTTGGATCGCGGCTACCTTCTAGGGATCGGTGTGGATTCCCTTATCACTGACCACATTACCCAAGAATCGGAGTTCCTTCTTGAAGAAGTCGCACTTCTCGGGGTTAATGCGGAGATTCGCGCGTTGTAGTCGTGCTAGTACTTCTCGTAGGTTTTGTACGTGCTCCTCGAAGGTGGAGCCTATGACGATGATGTCGTCTAGGTAGGCGAAAGCGTGGGGTTCCATTTCTGGGCCGATGACCTGGTCGAGTGCTCTCTGAAATGTTGCTGTCGCGGAGTGCAAGCCGAACGGCATGACGCGTCATTGAAATAATCCGCGCCCCGGCACGGTGAAGGCCGTGTATACCTCCGCGAGCATGAGTAGTTCAGATAGAGTGGTGAAATCCCGCCGCCGAATATATAACAAGTAGTCGGGGTGGCTGTTGCGGAAAATTCTTTCCAATCGCTGCTCGCTGCTATAGCCGACGTGCCGCATCAGGTTTTGTATCGCGATTACATACTCCTTATATTTCTCCCGTGGGTGCTGCCTTCTCTGCCGTATATCGTCCTCGAGGCGTTCGAAATACCGAGTTGGCAGAAAGAAGCGTAGGAAGTCGCGCTTGAAGGTTATCCAGCTACGCCAGTGTTCGTTGTTGTTGCGGTACCAGTGAAGAGCGGTGCCGCACAGTAGCTCGGGCATGGTTTTTGGGAGGAGGTCTACGTTCAAGGCATACACCTCGGCCAGCTCCTCCAATCGCTCTACAAAAGCTAGCGNACCTTCTCTGCCGTCCTCGAGGCGTTCGAAATACCGAGTTGGCAGAAAGAAGCGTAGGAAGTCGCGCTTGAAGGTTATCCAGCTACGCCAGTGTTCGTTGTTGTTGCGGTACCAGTGAAGAGCGGTGCCGCACAGTAGCTCGGGCATGGTTTTTGGGAGGAGGTCTACGTTCAAGGCATACACCTCGGCCAGCTCCTCCAATCGCTCTACAAAAGCTAGCGGGTCTCGTCCACCGTCATATTTTACTGACCACTTCCTTACCTGGTCGATGATAGGTGCAAACGTGTGGGTCGGTGCCTGATTTTCGGGGTTGGCTATACCTGCGTTCGGTTCGACGGTTGTTGTCGGCGTATGCTGGTAAATTGGTTGATGGCAGCTGGTGCTGGTGTAGCGGTACATCCAACTGGCTCTGTGTCGTGTTTTCCATAGGAGTAGTCGTACTCCCCGT
>NW_016200689.1:0-2521 GCF_001687245.7 Rhagoletis zephyria | reverse complement strand
TTTCTGCGTATACAAATCAATTTGAAGTATTTTTGCTTGCGTTTTATTTTTATTTAATTTCATTTTTCTTTTCAATTCTCGCCTTTTTCGCATCGTTGCACTTTCCTTTCGCTCTGTTTGTTGCAAGTGTCGTTCAGCGCTCGTTCGTTGCCTCGCAGTGTTTTCGGTGCGTTCCTTGTCCGATCTGTTTGACTGACAGCTGTGGCTCATAAATCACTGGCTCAGTGACGCATAACATTGTCTATCCATCCAGCCACGCGATGTCTGTTGGCTTTTATTTAGTTGCTGTTTTTTGCTTTGCGAAAGTGCGTGTGCTTCACGCGGAGGTAGTAGTCGCGCTTCTTTTGTTAAACCCACAAGCAGCTCTGCGCATGCGCACGCGTGCAGTACCTTTTACTTGTAGATGGGTGCATTTTGAGTAGGTTGAATGGACATTCACTTAGAAAAGTAGATTATGTGCGTATATGGAGAAGAATTGATATCCAACGATAAATAGCAATACATACACCTATACATATTTCGACACGAATGGAGAAGTGCAAGTTTAAAGTAGCTAGGACTTACCGTTGATATTTGGCAATTTTTTTTTTTTTTTTGTTGACGGGTTTGTGCATTTTCTTATAAATATACACCGATTTTTTAACAATAAAAATAAGGTCTAAAGACTTTAGTTTATTTGATGGCAGTTATGAGGGTCTCCTGTCACAGTGTGCGCCGTCTGCTCTTGTCTGACACGATGATTTGCAGAGAAAATCAGATTAGAATCCAAAAAACTTTCTTGTCGAAATTCTAAAATGTCGGGATAAAGTTTTTCGCTGCGTCAGTTTTACCTTTGTCTAATTACAACTGTTTTAAGTTTTCTACAATAAATTGCTGGTATTTTTATGAATGTTTAAATTTTTTTGTTCGCCATCACCTCAAAGGCAATAAAAACCACTAAAACCGCTAATAAACCTGAAAAACTGCAAAAAAATGCTAAAATAAAAAATTAAAGCAACTAGTTTTTTTTTTTATGAGATATCGTAATAATTTCGTCATATTAACACCAATTAAAGCTTCAAAATGAAATGGGAAATGAATGTTTTGCAATGAAAGCATCAACCTCAAATTAACTGTTAAATAACAACGAGCTTGCATTGTTACATAAAAAGCATTTATATGCAGACATACACAAATCGGAACTTATCGACCAACTTGGAAAGTTTATTTCAAATTAGGGACATTAATGACCACTGTCAAGAAATTTTTAAATGCACTAGTAAGTTATAAATATTTATTATAATTTTATTGCCAACAGAAATTAACTAACTCATGTTGCTGCTTCAGCGCGGTATTTTAACTAATAATTTGACACTAAGCTAGTAAAGAAACACTATCATCTGAAAGTACCTAATACCAGAAATATATAGCCAAAAATGGCATTAACACATGAAAAGTAAAAGTGATAATAAATATGTTATCAAATTGTTTCTTTTTGAATTGCTTCCGGTATGTCTCAAAACCCAGTACTAATTGAGTATATGGAGTAAGAATTTGTACGGAGCCACGTATAATTAGCCATAGTGGCAAACATTTGATTTGGTAACTCTGAACTCCAAAATAAATATATAATTTCGCACATATGTAGGTATGTATTCATATGTGTAAACATTTCCGAGTAGCTATATTTCAGTGTTTTCCCCTACATAATTGGAATATTGTGTTATTTTACTACGCGTTTACTGCAATAATTCAATGAAGTACATTAAAAATACTGTTTCTAAAAATACATATGGGTATTTCCATACGTCACATACGTGACAGTCGTACGTTTCAATGAGGCAGAAATAAAAAAACAAAAACATGTGTTTTCTTTTACTTTTTTGGACCATTGTATAGCACATCATTAGCTCTATAATTAACCGAAAAATGAAACCATCGAACCGCATGGTTCTTAAATATAAGCAATTAAAGATAGTGTAGTTACGTGACAAAAATGGAAGTTGATTTTTTGCTTTTCTTACAAAATCTCAAACCTCTGCGAATTGTGGATGGCTCTTTTCATGAAACTTGTTTTAATATGATTTGGAGTAATTCTAGTTGTTTTTAGAGTTTTTTTGAATTAATGCAACTTGTTTAAATTTTCTTTTACAACCCCAAGTGTGAAACGTTGACGCCACGTCACGTGACATAAATTTCCATCGTTATATTATTGTTAATATTGCTTTCAAATGAATTTTCAACGCAAATAAAACATGCATTTTATGTCGAATGCACTTTTAATTTTGGATTCAGCGCCAATTTAGGGTAAATTTTGGGAAATCTATGATTTATTATGTTTCAACTACATACGCCAAATTCGAACCAAAACGGACCATAAATATGGTTTTTCGAAATATCTCGACCTTGGCGCCACCTAGCAAGACCATTTTACGCAAAAATCTTTCTACGCACATAGCCAGTATATATTTAAAAAAGCACACAATTTGGCCCCTAAATACGTTAGATATATTACTTTTATTTTTTTGTCGCGGTAGACCTT
>NW_016200688.1:2362-2521 GCF_001687245.7 Rhagoletis zephyria | reverse complement strand
TTTAACTCCCCACACCTAAATTCACCTCACCTCAACTCGCCACACCTTATCCACCGCACCTAAATCCACCACACCTAAATCCACCACCCTTAATTCAGCACACCTCAACTTTCTCACCACACCTTAACTCACCTCAACTCACCACACCAAAATTCACCA
>NW_016200688.1:0-2091 GCF_001687245.7 Rhagoletis zephyria | reverse complement strand
AGAAAAGGGATAAAAAGGAAATACAACTGAAGAGTATGCGGTGTTATATTGTGGTGTGTTATGCTTCATATGTTATGTTATTTATTCTTATGTTATGGTTGTGTTATGTTATACCAAGTACTAAGCTAAACTCCCCTCCACTTAACCCATTCCAACTAATGTTATTTTAGCTCATTCAACTTACATAAACTATCCTTAATTTTATCGGTTGAATTTCAACCGCTGGGCGAACACTAGTAGTTAGAAATTTCATACAAAACTTCAATAGTCTCATAATCCAAAAAATACAAGTATTGAGTTGAGTATGAAGAAATTACATCTACCTCTTCTTCTATGTTGTGTAGAAATTTAATAACTGTAAATTCATGCGTAAATTCAAAACTTTGAAGCCAGTTTTCTCGATTTTAGTAAATTAATAAACATCAAATAAGCAAAAGAAAAAAAAAGAAAACTTGTTAAAATTTCACGTCTCCACTTATTTGCCCTATGCCATACAAATATGTATGTATGTAAGTATGTATGTATGTGCATAAGTTATTCTCTGCAAAAAAAAAAAACAAAAATAAGCTTACAAATAAGTGTAATTTATGGTGCAATATTAGTCGGCAATCATGCAAATTTTGTGTATAAAATATATGTAATTTGCACTCCTCCCCTAATACTGTGTAATAATTTATTGTGCATAATTTTTTATCAGATGGAACCAAATTCTGTGCAAAACTTTAGTAAGCGCAATTATTTTGCTCTAATTTCTATTAAATTAGTAATTTTTTCGCTTTAAGATTAGTGTATGTCAATTTTCACTCTAGTTATGTATTCAACTCATTAACTTCCACACAAAAATGCTTTTCGGTTAGGCACCAATAACAGTCAACTATTTACAACAACGTGAAATGCCTCCGTCTTTATTAGCGGAACTATTTGGTAGTTGCTACATCACTGCTACAATATAACTAGCATACATAAATATATATTAATTTTATTAAATTTCAGCAGCAATTTACATAGATAAAAGCGAATTTCTGTGCGCACAAGTGCTCTCATGTGTGTAAGTACGTACACACATGCATATGTATATGCAATGTATGATTTTATGTAGCTTGCTCAGGAATTTTCACATGGCAGCCTGTGCATGTACGCGAGTTAATTCAATTTAATTACAAAACTTTCAAATAACATTTTAATAGCATAGGAAGAAGTTCCCACTAACCACACATTGTTGTTAAGCGTTACGTGACAGTGGGTTGAGCGCAGAAGAAGGTGAATGAAGCTCTGTAATGTTGGGAGCCACTCAGTATGTATGTATGTATGTATATGTACACATTGTTATTGAACCATAATTTATTCGTAAGGCGTTGGCAGACGATAACTACAAAGTACTAATTTGAATAGAAAGTTCCTTTCTGAAACTCACGGTTCTATGTATGTATCTACTAGAGTGCAGTGATGCCAGAAATTCTCATTCTAAATCGCACACGAAAATTAGAAAAAAAAATTCCAAACTAGCCGCAGCTTATATAAGAAAATACCATAAAATTATCAAAGAATCCAAAGAGCTGTTGCTTTTTTAGTATTAAAAATATTTTTCAAGTTATTTTTCTTTTGTTATTTTTGTGCAAAACATTTTCCAAGCCTCAACTAAAACCATATAAATAAATGTTTCTAACTTTATACAAAATTTCGGAAAATTCACCAAAATTTCAAACTTTTTAATCTGAATCTTTAGAACATTTGTTGGTTTGGATTTTTAGAGCCCATATAATTTTGGTCCAATGAAGTGCAAGTTTTAACCGTCTAAAAAATAGCGTTGATTTTTAATAATCTTATCTTTTTTTACAGCTTTTGGGGTTTTTTTTATATAACAAGGCCAATTTGCAACAACTCGCGTTGATTTTTTTAAATGCTTCCGCGAAGAATTTCATGCTTATATGGAAAAAAGTGCAAAAATCGTCAGCAAAAAAAAAATTTTAAAATCGACGCTATTATTATTGTTAATAATTGATTCTAATCAACAGTATTTTATAGAGACTTGAAACTTTCATTATAACGGGTGATTTTTTTGAGGTTAGGACTTTCATGCATTAGTATTTG
>NW_016200687.1:0-2521 GCF_001687245.7 Rhagoletis zephyria | reverse complement strand
GGTTTTAAGCTCTTTCTCCAGTGCAAAGAGCGATTCCGCAGAGCGTCGCGCCCGCCTCAGCTCGCCGCCAACAATCTGGCCACTGTTCAGCAGGAGGGAGAGGTTAGTGTGGAGGGCGCCAGCGGGCGACTCGCGCCAGGCAGTNGCAAAGAGCGATTCCGCAGAGCGTCGCGCCCGCCTCAGCTCGCCGCCAACAATCTGGCCACTGTTCAGCAGGAGGGAGAGGTTAGTGTGGAGGGCGCCAGCGGGCGACTCGCGCCAGGCAGTCAGGTCGGGCCGCGCAATGACCGCCGTGTTGCAGTACTGAAAGGCGTTCAGGTAGACGTCGGAGCTGACCATCGCCTGTGGCTGTACGAAGTCAGTCTGGTCACCGTTGTCGCAGAGGAGACGGGCGAGGGAGGCCTTGCGCAGCTCCGTCAGCTGCGCCTTGCTGAAGGAGGACGGCGGGAGGTCGTTTTCGAACCTAGTGAAAGAGGAGAAGAGAAAAGTTAGAAATTAAAGAAAATAAATCCTAAGGTCACCGGAAGCCTACCAAAATCGATCCCCCTTTCGCAGAAAGGTGAACTGCCGCGCCAGCAGACAGGCAAAGGTCGGCCCTACCAGGGCGCCCACCAGTGGCTGCTCGGCGAGACCGCCCGTAAAGAGGTCAATGTCGCGGACGTCTCTGTAATGCAAATTGAGAAAAATTAAGTAAAAACCAAACTTTAAAAAGACCTCATACTTGTAGAGCGTTTTCAGTCGCTTCAGCACGTCGCCCTTCACCACCGAGGCCAGGTCCTCCCACCGACTGACCACCGGCTCAATCTGACAGGCCCTTCGGTACTCGGTGTAGCCGGGCAGGCCGTGGTCGCGGCCTCGCTGCAGCGTGATGGCCACAAAATCGAAGCCTTCAGAGTGGGAGGAGCTCCCTTTCTTCTTCGGTACTCCGTCCTCCTCCTCCTCAGTCAGCCCGTTATTGGTCATCTCATCGGTGACGGTGGCGTCGGTGTTCATCCGCCCGCTCTGGCTGATCATGCCCATCAGGTACTGGTCAAATCTGCTGGCGGCCGCTGAAGAGGAGGATGAAGGAAAGACCTCGCTGGGATTAAAGTACGAGTCAGTCTGGCGAATGGCGCCCAGCATGGTCAGCTCCTTCGAGTAGCGCTCCATCGTCGGCGGCGTCATCGTGAAGAGAAAGGCAAAGACGGCCGCTGCTGCGGCGCTGTCCACCGTCGGGTCCACGGCCATGTCGTAGCCGTCGTAGAAGCCGTCGGATAGGAGGCGCAGCTCATAGTGGTCCAGCGCCTGCTCGCCGATGACGTACGGCAGAAACTCGCCGTAGGTGATCTTCTGCAGGAGGGCGCCGACGNCACGGCCATGTCGTAGCCGTCGTAGAAGCCGTCGGATAGGAGGCGCAGCTCATAGTGGTCCAGCGCCTGCTCGCCGATGACGTACGGCAGAAACTCGCCGTAGGTGATCTTCTGCAGGAGGGCGCCGACGATGCGGCGCGCCTCCTCGTACAGCCGCCCATCGGTCCAGTGCGGGTTGAGGGCGGCCAGCTCGCGGGCCAGTCGATTGTGCTNCTGCTCGCCGATGACGTACGGCAGAAACTCGCCGTAGGTGATCTTCTGCAAGAGGGCGCCCACAATGCGGCGCGCCTCCTCGTACAGCCGCCCATCGGTCCAGTGCGGGTTGAGGGCGGCCAGCTCGCGGGCCAGTCGATTGTGCTCGCGAAGGAAGAGCGTGTGCATGATCACCAGGCCGAGGTTTTCGTTGACACTGAAACAGCAAAAAATGATAAGTTTGTGGCTTAAAAGGAAAAGAAAGAGGAGCTAAATCTCACCGATCATCGCCCGACTTGAAGCACCGCCGTTTGCTGTTCTTTCCACCACTTCCGGTGGTCATTTTGCAGTCCTGATCCTCGCCCTCCTCCTGCATGGGCAGCATCTCCTTGGAGCGCTTGCTGAAGCGCATCGCCTTCAGCTGGCCACCGCTGAAGGTGCGCAACGCTTCGGCGGCCGCCTTTGAGGAGCCGTAGAGGACGGAGCCGTCCAGATATGAGGAGACCTAAATTTTCAGCAGGAAAACATGAAAATATTGTTCCCATTTTCATCATCATCTTTTCTAATCCTTTTTACCTGATTCACCTGCTCTCTGGGGCCTAGGCCACAGTGTCGCCTGGTGGCCGGACTGGAGCGCACGTACTCGATGCACTCCTGGTGGAGGCGGCTCATGAAGGGGTCCCGTTCCTTGTCCACCTTTATGGGAAAGCACTCAGGATGATGGAGCAGCTGCGGCTGATCCACTGAATTCTTCTTCTTATTACTGCTCTTCAGACCACAGCAGCGAATGCGCTGGCCCTTGTAGCCGGTGGTCACCGCCACCTGCGCCAGGTCGTGAAAGACCAGCTGGCCAAAGTAGGTGGTCACGGTGGTCATGTGCGAGTAGTGCGTAGATGATGAGTCAGCTGACGAGTGAGGGTGGTGATGGTGATGGTGGTCCTGGTGAATGGCCAGCGAGACGTCCCGCGGCGAGGGCAGCT
>NW_016200686.1:0-2521 GCF_001687245.7 Rhagoletis zephyria | reverse complement strand
AAAAACATATTAAATGCTCTTCATAGCATAAGATTCTTACAATTAAGGAAACATTTTTGTTAAAACTGGACACGTATCAATAAACAAGCATTTTTCAATACAAAAAATCATCTTATCCCATGCAAGTTATTTTGTCAAATTGAGTTTAAGTAAAATAGTAAATGGTTTTTTGCCTTGGCTCAATACAAGTTTATTTGAGAAAGCAACTTTTTTAAAATATGCATTTGACAAAACAGCTTTAATCGAAAGAGGTAGTTCTGTTAAATGCAAATAGCCGAAATTGCACAGACGATAAATAGAGACAAGTTCTTTTGCTATAATTTTTCCGTTTGAAATTTATTTAAATTCCAACTTATTCGAAAGAAGATCTTTTGTCAACTGCAATTTCGAAAAAATGAGAAAGAAATTGATAATTCATGCATACGATAGAAATCTTGGAAAATGGTCTTATCTCGAGAGAAATAACCACAGATATGTACATACCTATGTACGACCGAATTTCAAATAGAATGGCAATGGCGTTATGGAATTGGCAAAGGTGGAACCGATTAATCGGCATCGATTTCGGCACAAATATTCGACATCGGCATCGCCCTATTTTGGCCGATTGTTAACTTTCTTTTCGTATGATAGTACTTTATTTCAGGTGAATTCTCTGTTTTAGCCTCAAATTTTATCTGCTATAAAATTGAAGAAATTATTATATTTTCGCACTGGCAGCTGATTTTGTTAGCAGCGGCATCGGCAAACTTCGTCGTCGATTTGATTGTGTGCAATCGCGTTTACGTCAGTGTGTTGTAATTTTGACAGCGTACTTTTTTCCGACGAAGTTCCCCCGTCAGCGAATTTATTTTGTTCATACTTATACTCTGAGAAAACTATGTAATTTCGACTATTGATATAAAAATGTAGCTTATAAGTAGTACTTATGCATACATACATATATATGTATTTGAGTGCAAAATTTAATGTAGGGGCGTTGTTATGAAGACGGTCAACGGGTTAGATTTGTCAAAGTTATTGTTGCTTGCATTACATAACGAAAAAAAAAGAGTAAGAACAGAACCGCATGACCAATCGGTTGGAATTTGACCAGCCTTCTGAGACCGAATCACTGATCAGAAAAGGGTTGGCTTGTGAAAATAATTTACTATTTGTTCCATTTAGTAGTGAAATGGAGGATTTTTCGCACTTTTTCCTCCTTTTAGTAGCAGAATGATACACTTTTGCTGCAGATGCGTGCAAAGGAGTAAAATAAACTTATTGCCTTGTTTGCTTTTAGAATGAAAAAAACATGCATTTAACAAAAATTTGCCAAAAATCTCAGAAGAAACAATACCAAAATCTCAATTAATGTTGAACTCTACCATTCATTTGTAGCTATTTTTTGCGTTGAATACGCAGACATGTTTCTTATCAAAGTTTTGTAAAATATTTGAAGTTTTGTAAAATAAAAAAAACTGGACTTTTACAGCCGCTTTCAAGAGTCGTTTAATGATTACTTAAGGCGTTTCTCAGTAACGATTTGAAAACATTCCCTCTCAGAGTCAGTTAATGATTCGTTAACGGTATTTAATGAACATTACAGTAAAGTAAAGAAAATTTTAAATTTCGCTAACGTTGCTGTAACGGTCGCAATGGCCCAGTGTTCAGAGCACTGGCGAGTTATCTGAGTTCGATAATTTTTTTTTTAATTCTTAACTTTTATTGTTAAAAAATAAATATTTTTTAATTTCATTTAATGTTTAGAAACTTTTTTTAATTAATTTGTTTCTTTTTAATTCTCACAAATTTTTAGTTTTTATTGTTAAAAAAAAAAATATTTTTTTAAATTCGTTAAGTTTTGAGAAAACTGATTGCTAGATAAATAGAATAACGCTAAGGCCTCCTCATTAGTAGATCTTTCAATTCTTCATTCGAAATACAGAAAGAGCTTTCAAGATAGTTGCTGGAATAGAAACGACGTTCGTCTTTCGAAAGACTGATGTCTAATATATACCTAACAATAAACAGCGTATTATAAGTTCAAGTAGTAAATCCTCAACAGTTTTGTTATTTATTTTGTACCCCCTTTCACTTTAAACAAAATTTACTTTGACTTGAGTAAAACGAGCTCCTAATTGCATGATGGCAAGCGCGAGGAAATTCAGATCGCAACTCGATGTTACACATCCTATCATACGGATGGAGGCAGGCCTCGAAACTTATTTTGTTTTAAATACTAAACCCAAATCTTAAAACACACAAAAACAAATACGCTAAATGTGGGTTGCTGCATTTAAGCAGTGTTTACAATATTTGTATTTAGTTTGTTATATGGGGCCGTTAAACATGCGTGAAATGTGTAATAAAATGTACACAAATATTATTTACCAGCTTCTATTAATAAACCACCCCCTCGAATGTCTGTACATACAAATGCATATATTTTCGTACGTTAAATCGCCGACCTTGGCTAGGTGCGTACTAACAAAAAAAAAAAACAAAAACGTCACAGTGAAGTCTAATTACAATATTGCAC
>NW_016200685.1:0-2521 GCF_001687245.7 Rhagoletis zephyria | reverse complement strand
GACTACCGAGCTGCTCATGCCCCGACTGCCCTTTCAGCGACTGGTGCGCGAGCTGGCGGAGAACAACGTCCTCACCGGGCTGCGCTTCCAGGTGAGCGCCCTGGAGGCGCTGCAGCACGCCACCGAGGCCTACCTGGTGGAGCTGCTGGAGAAGACCAACCTCTGTGCCATCCACGCCAAGCGGGTCACCATCATGCCCCGGGACATGCAGCTCGCCGTTCGCCTTCGAGGTGATCCCTTGGGGTGGTGGTGATGGTGGTGATGATGGTGATCATCATTTATCACATCTCGTTCTACTCCTCCTCCTCTTCCAGCTATTTGCATTGCTTTTATTACCTAACTTCTATGATCTTTTTCTTCTTTTCTTCCTCCCCTTCTTCTTCTTCTTCATTGTCTCCTATGTTTATTTATTCTCTAGAGCTTTTATTCCTTTTATGCATTTCCACTACTATTTTTATTTCAACCGCTACCGTTAACGCTTTCCACTTTCTTTCTCTCTACAAAAAAACCGGTGAGCACAAGTTGTCCTTTTAACATCGCTCTTTGTAACTTTGACTCACTGGTGAGCAGTCAGCCTTTTTACAAGTTCAGCTTGGCAATCACTCGAGTGAGCACCTCAGTGACCAGTTCAGGACGAGCAGCGGCGGTGAACTGGCTCCAGGCGGTGGAGTTGGTGGACACCATAGAGTGGAAGGCGACAAACTTGATGCAGTTCTCCTTCAAGGTAGTCGCATTGTGGAGGTCAGCGTACAGAAGGGAAGTGAAAGCGGAGTCGGTGGTCAACTTCAGCGAGAGCTGACGCTCACAGGCCACTTTGAGGGCGTCCACCTGGTACTGGAGATTAATTAAAGATATTAATTATGAAAGCCAAAACTAAAAGGTCCTACCTTATCAGCTGCAGAGAAGAGCTCAACAGACAGATCATCCTTGCTCTCAACGGTGCTAGTGTAGATGTAGCGGAGCAGAGTGCGCATCACTTCAGCAGACACATCCTCAATGATCACCTTCTTCTCAATTGCCTCTTTGGTGTCCTCGTGCTCGAACATGGCTGCAAAGACCGCCGAGTGAGTGGCCAGGTGCAGCTTGTGAACCTTAAACTCCTGATCTTCTACCACCAGCGTGATGTCACTGTTGGCGCCCGTCTCCAGGAGAGCCTTCATCTTCTCAAAGTGGTCTCCACTTCGAGACATTTCAATCACAGGCGAAGGTGAGCAGCAGATGCCCGAGAAGGAGTCAGTCGGGTAGGAGACATTGATCTAGTAGAGAACTTGAATCAGTAAGCAACTAAATAAGTGCAAAAATAAAGCTTACCATGCACTCCAACACCAGCTCTCCATTGGAACGCACTGGCAAAGTTACGGCGTCTTCCCTGTTATGCAGATCGATTGACACTGAAGTTGGCGAGTTAACTAAGAGTGAATATCTTCCAACTAAAAAGTTTTAAAATAAAACAAGCTTAGTTCAAAATATTGGTATTCGATGAAAAGTGAACCACTGTAAACCTACGGTGCAAAATATTAATATTTTGAGGACTTTTCTTGTAAACTTTTACATTTTCTTCATTCGTTTCAACACTGTAGTCGATGACAATCACTGCATCCTCCTTCCAGTGGCCAATTTGGTCACCCGTTTTGTCGCCGCCTGAAATACTCTTCACTTGCACAAAAGCCGAAGTATGATTTTTCCATAAACTTTCCATCTTTTTAGTTCCATTAGGGTAAAAAAGAACTTTGAACTGCAAATCGTGCTCCGGAGCGTAGAACACCGGCGACTCGAGAGGTTTGCTGATGGAAACCGGGCCCACACGATAGAAGGCAAAGTCCTCAATGGTCCAAGTGCGTTTCAGGGTAAACTTGGTCATTGAGGTGGTGTAGTGCGACGATGAGGAAGGAGCAGTTGAAAATGATGCCATGCTGATGCTAATGCAAAGAACTTGAAGGAGACTTGACTTGATCTGACCACTTCTTTTTGGAAGTTTCTGTCCACTGCCAAATCACACGTGCTCTTCTAGTGTACTGTACTCTGTGAAGGGGCAAAAATGTGCTTGATTTTGTTTTGCGCCTTTTTCAGCTCTGGCTCTGAAAAAAGTTCCATTTCGGATTCTGACGCCTTTTTAAATTCTTGATGTGTTTTTAACGACTGTTTCTTTAGTTGCTCAACCACAGATTTTACCAACCAACCAAAAACCGAAGCCTCGTCATGGGCCACCGTTTGGAGCCTGAAGAGGAGGAGGAGGCTTTCCTCGCCTGCGTCGTCAAGGAGGTGTACCGCCGACTGGCCACTGAAGCGGCCGACCGGAAGCTGGCCAAAACGACTGACGAGTACGCGGCCAATCTGAAGAAGGTGGACGAGTACGTGACCGGCCTGAAAAGGCTCGACCTGCAAACAGGTTGGTGCTTCAACTTGCCGCTCACCGGTGGAAGCATCACAAAGGTATGATTGTTTGTTTGTGTTCAGCAAAAAGTCAATCAAATTCTCCATTTTAATCTCTTGTATATTTGATCCCTAGACTCGCATCGCT
>NW_016200684.1:0-2521 GCF_001687245.7 Rhagoletis zephyria | reverse complement strand
TCTATTACATTTTACTTATGTATCTAAATAAATATGTACGAAATTCATAACAAAGTTCAAAGTCTTACAAAATAAAAATTTTTCTGCCGTTTCGGATTTTTCTACAGTGAACGCTACAAATAAGCCACTTCAATTTTTCTCATTGCATTTACTCACCTAAAACGCTTTTGCTTAGCAAGCTATTGGCACTATTCAGGCCAAAAGTGCCAGCGCCGCTCGTTGTGCCACTCGACAAGGACGATCTCAGACCCATTGACAACGTCAGCGCCTTAGGCACCGTTATAGATAGTGGTGTTGTTGTTGAGCAACTTAAAGATGCTATTGTTGAAGAAGCATTTGTTGTCGTTGTACGCTCGGTCGGTGAATCGAATTGCAAGCGCGGCTGGCGCAACACAAAACTATTCGGTTTAATTGAGCCAAAGTTCGTACGAAATGTCGAGTTGCCAAATGCAGCTTTGTTGTTGTCCTTTCCGCTTTTAATTCCTGCAAAATCATCAAAGCGATAAAATCTCAAATTAGCTTTCTCACTTAAGTTCTTTTGTCTACTGACATACTAACCCAAAGTGTCAGCAACTGCGATGCCCGCCTCTGCATAGCCACCCAAACCGAAGTAGTTTTGCTGTTCCTTCTTCGTTGCGCTGCCACTTCCGCTTGTAGGTGCTGCTGCTGCTGTGGCCGTTGCAGTGGTTTGCTTCGTCTTTACATGCGCCACCTTCTTGCATATAATGCCATCTTCCAGCAGCCATTTGTTCGGTTTGATGACACGTGAAGAGCGTGTGCTACGCTTCGGCAACACAAAATGCTTGTCAACCACAATTTGCTGTTCCTCCTCGTCATCGTCCTCATCTTGTTCACCCAGCGCCGCGCCTTTGCTACTGCTGCCTACGTCTTCATCATGCTCATCCTCCTCCATCTCATGCGCCTCGTTGCCTGCTTCTACCGCATCACCAACCTCTGTGCCATGCTCTTTTTTTGGATTTATTTCGCTTGAGTAACCGTTTGCAGTATGCAGTGTATTCGCTGTGGTATCGCCTAGCCTAAAGGCCACGGTGTCATGCTTACGGTCCTCAGCATAGGCAGTTGGCGCGCCAAATGCACAAGTGAGCCCCGAACCACCAAAAACCGCTGCGGCTGCGGTCGATGACGTTGCGCCGAGTGTAACAGTAGCTGTAGCAGTAGCACCGCCAACAGCTGTTGTCGCTGCAGTGCTGGCGGTTGCGTGGCTGGAGCGGAATTTTAAGGAATTTAGCTTGTCGATATTTGAATTGTTCTTGAGTATCTCAGTTAGCCTCGATGGCCGTACAATGCATTCGCTGTTGCGCGAGTAGAGTAGCGGGCGATTCATGCACTCTTTCTTCATGATGGATACGAGCGGTATGCGATTGTCGGGATTGTAGAACTTCTTCACAGCGCTCTTATCGTCGCTCGTCTCGAGTATATTCTTGAATGTGACGGTCTTTTTCTGCTTGCCACCACCCGATGATGAGGATGATGACGAAGACGACGAGGACGATGAAGTGGAAGATGCGCTGCTCACAACAGCCGTTGTCACCGCAGCACAACTTGAGGTTAAGGATGTTTTGCTTTCTTTGCCGCTTGTCGTTGTTGAAGTGGCCGAATCACCACCAATACTGTTGACGGCTGTAGCCGTGGTACTATCACTGGGCTTATGGTGGCCGTTACTGCCATTGCTGGGGCTGGTTGAAGACATTTCGTTCGCTTTCATGTTGGTTTTCTGAAAAAGAGAGTATTATTTGATTAGCAAGCACACAAGTAGGCGATGAAAAGGGAGGTATAACAAAGGCGTAAAAATATGAAAAAAAGAAGACAGAAAATACGCTAAGTCACGTAAGTTGAGCAGCAAATGGAGGGATACAGAAGCATTTGCTTTGTCATTGTTGTTGTTGTTGTTGTTGCTTTTGAGGAAGAAGGGTGAATTACACACATACATATGTACGAGCACTTATGCAAGTAAACAAAGCACGATTTTATTATATGTACCTTATGAAAGGATGCATGCGTGACAAATTTGGAATGGGTCTCCTTACAAAGGCCACACCACTGACAGCCAGTCTTTATAATCGCTATTGANAACAAAGCACGATTTTATTATATGTACCTTATGAAAGGATGCATGCGTGACAAATTTGGAATGGGTCTCCTTACAAAGGCCACACCACTGACAGCCAGTCTTTATAATCGCTATTGAATAAATTTGAAATGTATACATTCAACATTTGTCGAGTCTTTAAATTCTATTGATGTTTATTTAATTATACAAATAACGGTCTGGCACTTTACTTATTTAAGTGGAGTTTTACAATTTCCCCTCATGCCCTGCACACTCAGACAATACGCGCTAGCGATTTCTTCTTAATCTTGTTACATTATACGCGAAACTTTTAAAATTACATTGTGATTGGCATTTAGACGAGATGGGTTTGTAAATTCACAACAAAAAAGAAATTAATTGAAGTTACTCTATTGGTAATGGATGAACTATGTATGTTAGGGCCTCAAC
>NW_016200683.1:0-2521 GCF_001687245.7 Rhagoletis zephyria | reverse complement strand
TTGATACCTTAGCAAGAGGTGTGCTTTCAGAATAAACCAACTTTTAAAGCTAATATATTCTGCGATTTTGAGCGTAATTTTTATTCCAAAAACACCTTAATTGAAGGCACATTTGGAAAATACGTCAAAACGATCTAAATCTTTCCATAACTGCTAGTCCTTATAAAATTACATATACCTGTAAAATGCTTTAAAAAATGTATCTCTATAAGTGCGTAAAAACCGTGATTTACTACTTTTAATGATGTGCCTTCTTTTAGTCAGAATATATCGAGAGTGGTATTAAAGCAACTTTTTTTCCGACACCTGTTCTGATAGTTGCTCTTACTTCATTTGAGCCTTTTACATTCAATGGCGTCCTCAGTTTTGAGCTGTTGGCTCCACTTTTCGAGATAGCAGTACTTGAAACTTTACTCGAATTTAAACTATTTTATAAAAAGCTCTCTGAGTTTTGAAGATATTTTACTAAAATTTTACACATAACCGTTTTTTAATATTACCTTAACTATGCCATAAAATCATCGAAATCGGTTCACTATAACATCTAGCTCCCATACAACTGATTGATCTAAGACGTTGTTTTGCGTTATAACTGCTCCAATTAAACAAGTTAAAGTTTAGTACAGCTTAATTTTAACATATAGCACGCATACAATTTATTATTCAGATATAAAGTTAGAGTTACATATAGCGCAAAAACACATATCTGAGTAATCCGTTGTATTGGAGCTATATGTTAATGTGAACCTATTTCGATAATTTTAAGGAATAATTAAGGTAATATTAAAAAACTGTTATGTGCAAAATTTTAGTAAAATAACTTCAAAACTGAGGGAGTTATTTATAAAAATAGTTAAAATTTAATCATATTTTCAAGTACCGTTATCTCGAAAACCGGAGCCATTCTGATAAAACGGGGGATGCCATTGAATTTGGAACGTCCCAATTAAGTGAGTCCAACTTTCAAAATCTTTGCTCAATGTTTACAACTTGAACAGCGTAATTTGCACACAGCTTATTATTTTGTTTTCTATCTATTTCATGTTTATTCCTCGTCTAACTTTTGAAGCACTTGATGACAATGAATTACACTNTGAATTACACTTATATTAATCGATTTATTAAGAGAATACGAATAAAATGATATATAAAACATAGGTGTGCTCGCAAACTTAAAAATTAATTTTTTTTTGTGAGGCTTAATCTGTTATCGATTCCAGTTATTTTCGTTGCATATTGGTATAGTATTCCCAAGACTACATTGATACAAATTCATTGCCTTCATGTCCTGATATTGCAATATTATAAAGCAAAAAATAAAGATTAAAACTTTTGAGTGCGGGGTAAAACATAATAAACAAAGCGATTGCACGAAACTTAAATCTTCCGCAAAGTTTACAGATCTGTTCCAACCACATTTTATTGTTCAATGCCATCGAACGCCATTGCTTTGGTACAAAGTCGGTTCCGAGCAATATTTTCCGTACTTAGGGTCTTCTCCGGCCAGACGGTGGTGGAGCACACCTCCAATGTGTCATAAATTTCTGATAATCCCTGAGACAGCCGATCTACTTTTGTGTATTTCAGGACTGCTTGGTGCGACTATACTTGCAGTTCTTGCAAGTCCATTATTGGGCTTTGCTTAGTGTTGCCACAAAAAAATTGCCAAATTCCTCAAAAACAAATGAAAAATCCTCAAAATCGTAGCAAATTACACAAAGTTTTCTTTTTACAGATATGAGTATTGTGTACTGCATACTATTTACAGTTACTTAGTATAAAAATTAATTACATTCTCCAATTAAATTGGTACATTTGTTTTTGTTGTTCAAACAAAGTATCACCGTTATTTTTTATGCCTTCGTCTGTGTATAATATTGCTGCAACTACATCAGTGCTCAGTCTGATCCTCAAGTCAGTCCTACACATTTTTAAACTACTAAATATACGTTCTACTGAAGCATTAGAAAAAGGCTATATTAGTATTGCAGATATTTATATTATTTTAAATTTTTTAATTGGGAAACTTATATGAACCTGAATAATCCTTTAATTCAAAAACTGTTTTCCTATAATTTTCTGGATCTAATGAAGAATCAATATGAATATCGCTATGATAGAACAATGCGTGTTCTCTCCATTCGTTACTGAGATTTGGCAAGTTTAAAATACATAAGTTGAAAATATAACGGTGGAATGAAAAAAATTATCGGTAACATTTTGAATATTTAGCAGCAAATTCAGATGTGCTTAAGAGCGAGAAACACCACACTAGGGGCTTGATAAACCAAGCTAAATATCCCTTTCCTTAAAGCTATTTTTGCTGTGTATGGGGGTTTGAAGGTTTGACAAGCAGTTTGAGGGAAATCGAAAACGTAGGTTGAAGAATGTTTGACAAGCCGCTTGTGTAGTGCATTACGCTCTTTATAAAGCTTTTGTTCAAAAATTTGCAGAGCGATTTAACAACTCTATTGTGTAAAACATGGTTCCATTTGTTATCTGCAAAATATCTAGAGAAAAT
>NW_016200682.1:0-2521 GCF_001687245.7 Rhagoletis zephyria | reverse complement strand
GGTGATAAGGCACACAGTTGAATGCCAACTGGAGAGTTTTCAGGAGGAGTTTAAGAGAAGAAGATAATTTGAGATCACATTGAGAGTAGAAGGCGCAGGAGAGAGAAGGCACTGAGAGTGAGTGAGATCGGCTTCAGGAGAGGAGAGGAGGAGGTTGACCAGATTCGATGGGAGTTTAAAGTGGAAAAAGAGGAGTTCACCCCTTCACCACGGTCGCCAGACGTTTTCATCGTCTTTGCTGTTGATGGCGGTGGAGTTGTGGTGGCGACCTCCCATCGAGCAGTCAACGGCCATGTCCAGTTCGCTGCAGGCCGAGGGACTGAGCTGTTCGCTGTAGAGCGAGCTGGCGCTGGAGCCGGCGGGGGAGCTCAGCGAGGAGGAAAGATGGTGCTTCGAGCCTCGGAAGAAGAGATCAGAGATCGGGTTCTTTGAGGAGGGTGATGATTGAAGGTGGTGCACACTGTGCGGGTGCAGGTTGAAGGCAAAGTGCGAGGAAGTGGTCGACGAGGCGGAGGAGGGCGGCGTGCTCAGCAGGTGGTGGTTGCCAGAGGACGACTTGATGTCCACTGGAGAAGAGCAGGACTGGTGGTGGTGGTGGTGGTGGTGGTGGTTAGCATTGAGGAAGGAGTTGCTGTTGTTGTTGATGTCACCCCCGAAGGCCGAGGAGGAAGAGGAGAAAAGGGAGGAAGAAGCAGGTCCGGTGGTGCCGAAGGGAATCTGCACCTGAAGAGGGTTGCCGGGGAAGGGAACTCCTCCGACTGACTTGGCGAAGGGTGCTCCAACTCCAGCAGCAGCAGCGGCGGCGTTCTGCATCTGATTGAGACTGTTGACGCAGTGGTTCAGGTGGCTGAGAATTCGCTGGCGCAGGCTGCTCGTCTCCACGGTGCTCGCCCCCGTGCTCTCCATCATGTGGCCCATGTAGCGGCTGACCTCGGTGGCGCACTCGCTGAAGCCGGCGCGGTACTTGTTGAGGACGGCGCCGTCGTTGACGATGCTGGCGGCCACCTGTTGACGCTGGAGCTTCTGCAGGTGACGGACGGTCATCTCGAGGATGTCCGCCTTCTCCAGCTTCGAGTGGCGGCTGGGGTCCTTGTTCAGGGCGTCCAGAATTAGAACCTTCAGCTCGTTGAGGCTGTTGTTGATGCGAGCACGACGTTTCTTTTCCATGATTGGCTTGGTGATCTGAAGATTGGAAGGAAACAAAAGAAAGAGTTGGTTAGTTAACTGTAAACTTTTTGATTTTTTAAAATTTTAAAGTTTGAAAAAATTTTCTTAGGTAACTTACTCGTCGGTGCTCAGATGCTTTGGTGAGCGGCTTGTTGCCGCCGCAACGAGACAGGTCGCTAGTCGAGGACTCGACGGTGTTGCTTGATCCGATGTTGGCAGTCATTGTGATAAGGTTGAGTGTTGGGAGTTTGGAGGTGATGAAGTTCAAGAANCGGTGCTCAGAGGCCTTGGTGAGCGGCTTGTTGCCGCCGCAACGAGACAGGTCGCTAGTCGAGGACTCGACGGTGTTGCTTGATCCGATGTTGGCAGTCATTGTGATAAGGTTGAGTGTTGGGAGTTTGGAGGTGATGAAGTTCAAGAAAAAAAGTACAAGTGCAAGTGTTCAAGTGTTAGAGCAGAGCAGAGATCACTCAAGGCACTGAAAGTTTAAGAGAGAGCGGGGAGATCGATCGAGAGCAGGATCGCAGTGGCTCACTCGAGGAGGTAGTCGACGGCCTTTTATACTCGCAGCTCTCAGCTCGGTGGGCGGGAGTTGCTGCCACTGCTGCTGCCTCTGTCGCTGTTCTCTGTCTGTCTGTCTGCTGTGAGCTGGACTGAGCTGCTGGAAGAGCAGCTGCAGAGGCAACATGCCAGCAGTCAGTCAGCCAGTATGACATGTGTGAGTGAGGATCAGTGTGTGAAGTTATTTTCCCGTGAGAACGTTTGCCGCGACTGCTGCTGCTGCCCTGTTATCTTGCACCCTACAGAGGAGAGAAAGAGAGAGAGAGAGAAGGGGAACTAAAGTGAGGGAAGGCACACCACTAGTAGTGTGTTTAATGGAACCCAGGAAGAGAGAGGGAGAGAGAGAGAGAGACTGATGCCTGTTGCTCCTCTTACACTCTGCACAGGCTGGCGCGCGAGTCTGTCGGCACTCGCACCAGCCTTCTTCTTCTTCTCCGTCTTCTTCTGTGGCTGTCGGTCGGTCGTCCATTGGCACGAGGCCACTCTCTTGCAGTGCTTAGGAGAGGGTCAGTAGTAGCTCACTCCACCACGCGCGTTCGCACTCCGAGCCGCTGATCGTGGGAACGTTTCACCGGTGGGGCAAAAAGTGACGGCGATTATTTGAGAAAGAGAGAAAGAGGGGGCTACAGAACTGGACGACTGCCACCCACCTGTGTGTGCCTCACTCAGTGCCAGTGCTAGTGCCACTGACTGGGACTTTCATTCATGCAAATGTGCGATGCGACAACTGTTGCCACACTATCTTCTGGTCAAGGAGAGGGAATAGGGTTTAGTCATTTTCTCAGGCAGGGAC
>NW_016200681.1:0-2521 GCF_001687245.7 Rhagoletis zephyria | reverse complement strand
GAAACTAACTATTTGTAGTTGAAAAAGAAAGCTTTGACTTTTTAAAAAATATTGAGAGCGAACGCTTAAAGTGGCTTAGAATTGTTGTAGGTGTTGTAGCTGGAAGACATTTATGTATGTAACTAGGAACGTGGCATTCAATAGCAGAAAGAGTGAGAGTAGACTGCGGAGATGTACGGGCCAGTAGAAGAGGTAGGCCGTTTCCACTTTTCCCCAACTTTTCATGCTCGCGTAATTTTGGTAGAAAAAATATAAATGAGAAAGAGAAAAATAGCAGGTGGGCTACGCTAAATATCTATCACTAAAAAGCTCTAAAAATATGGAACGCGAAAGCCAAAGGGCTTCAAAATAAAACCATAAGCATTATGGATATATTATGCTTCCCAGAGGCGTTATATACTTTTCGGCACCAGCCTCATTCATTTCGAGTTTTTCAGCTATAGAAATTTACCGTAGCGATTTCTAGAATCCCACCGCTGGTCAATGATCCAAGCTGGAACATCTTTCTTTATCTTTTCCTTAAAGCAATAAACTTTAGTGCAACGCCTAATCAAGCGGAGCGCCGAACTGCAGCCGGATTCCAACAATCGCTAACCGTAATTTTGATCGCCAAAAATCTCTAAAACAAACGCAGGTGCGCCTAGAAATATGCAACATCTGGTTAAAAGCTCCTCATACCGCTAGATTTGTCTGATTACACATTAAATCTGTTAATTTTTCATGTTGCATACTTTGAGGCCCATTTATTTAGAGCATTCTGCCGAGGAAAATTTAGCATATCGATTTTCAGAATTCCACAGACGGTGTCCGGCGTCAAAGATACACTAGGGTATTGCGGAGCTATAAACTGATCGGAGGCTCGGCAGCAAAGGGTTTGAAAGTGCTATTGTCAACGACAGGTGAGAAAGGTGTTGGACACGGTGGCGATGATCTATGCAGAAAATCGGTGACTATGGTTGATGACGTCAACGGGTGACAGTAACGGATTGGTATGAGACTGATGACTGCTTTTGGCGATAACGAGCTGGTGGCTGGCGATTCATAATCTTGTCAATAAAGAATTTTTGGTTCTACTAATTATCTTATCAAATTGAAGAAGAACAATGGGCAACTTTTTTGGCTGAAATATTTGAGTCGTAATGTAGTATTTACATGAAGCGATTCATCATCGAATGAAAATTTGCCAGAGAAGTTAATTTCATTTAGGGGGAGGAAGCGATTTTATAGCTTTCTAGAAAATTGCAACACAATTTACAAAGCCGATTGTGTTTAAAGCGATTTTGAATCCCATAGAAAATCGCCTCATGTAATGCTGCTGAAAAGAAACTGATATCTTTTCTCCCCCGTAGTTGAATTAGAATGAGAAAGCATCAAAAGCCGACTTCATGTAGCCAGACAACTGCAGCTTTTGGCTTAGTGAGGATTCAAGCAAATGCATTCCACTCTACCACTAAGCTCCGCTTTGCTTTAGTTATGTTAAGAACAACTGAGGAAGGAAAGGAAACATGGATCCTTTCACCCCTATCTTTTCGACCCCCACCACCCGTTTCGGTCCTACCGCTCTCACTAATAAAAAAACAATTCGACGGGCTTCAACTGGAATTTTTCTATAGGTTCTATCGATTTATGCTCTTTGCTAAACCTTTCATTCTTTCATCTTTTCACTCAAGTGACACAGCTGTCAGCCCAGGCCGACTTGTCCGCCTGCGAGCAATATAGAAAGTGTTATACGTTTCAGAGAAATTTATTTTGATATCTTATTCAGGTGTTATGCTTTCTATTTTTATTGCGTTCAAGTAAATACATACCGATACACTTCATTTACTTGATTAAAAGCTCTGTAGAAAGTGGATTATTTTAATGAATTGAAAACCATTTTCGCAAAAATACTTTTTTCTCAGAAAGGCATATTTCAAAAGTTTTGTAAGAGTGTAGCTACTTAGTTGTCACACTGGTGTCTATGTTCGGAAGCTGACAAATTTTTTGTAATAAAATGGCTTGGCTGCCCAATGAGCGGCTGCTAAGGATTGGCAGGCAAAGGACAGCTCAGTTTAGGATTCTCTTAGCGAGGCGAAAATTTTCTCTCCGTTGAAGACGGCATTTTATTTTTGAAAGCCATCCTTCAATGATTTTTAAATTAATCCTGCTTTTATTAAATATTAAAAGCTTTAAATATACAAATATAAATACAAAAGTTTAAATTTCCTTTAGAACAATATTAGTGGATATTTTTTAGTTACCCGTCACGCAGCAAGTTCAAAGCTCATTGCAAAATTCCAAATTTGCGCGCGCTCAAACTTTGCTGCCAGTCGAACAAAGGCGAAACAAAGAAGCAACAACTTTGAAAAAAGTTGAGTGAAACGAGCGGCAACTGAATTGGCTCATCAACAAGCAGACAGTCAGTCAGCCAGTCAGCCACCCAGCCAGCGAGCTAGCGAAAATGTAAACAAGAAATGAGCAAGAAACTAAGTTGTTGTTGTTGTTGTTGGTGTTTGTTATTATGGCTGTGCGACGACACTTC
>NW_016200680.1:0-2522 GCF_001687245.7 Rhagoletis zephyria | reverse complement strand
ACAAAATTGAATTTCACATAAGTGCAAAGTAATTAAATTTGCTAAACCAGTTTTTTTTTGGCACAATAAAAAATTATGCATTTACCTGGCTATGGTATATTTTCGTAACTAAAAAGGAGGTAGGTAATTTTCATTAATGAAATAATATAAGCTAAATATGTAAGTTAATTAGTTGCATACGGCCACGTGAAATGTATCACGAAAATTTTGTCAGGTCACGGCAATCCTTTTGTTGGGATACAAAAATTGTAAAAAGATTTTTTATTAACTTTTTTTTTTTAACTAAGACAAGGTTGAAAATTTTACGCTTAATTGTTATAAATAATTTCTTGCAGTAATTGTATATTATTCACGCGTTTTCGCGTCTAATTTTTTCTTGCATTATTGCGTTTTTTCGTAAAAAAAAATCGACTTCACCGTCAAGTTACTAAGCAGCATGACGTGAAAATTCAAATTTTATTTGGTTTTTTCTTTTTTTTTTGTTGAAAATTTTTTTCCGATATTTATTATCGTTCGCTTGTGTCTCGCTGAAGGAGCAAGCTTAAGGTTATTTCGTTTTTTCCAAAAAAAAATTTGCCCTTACACAGGTTTAAACCATCTAGTGCATATGGCCCTCTACAGACGAGCATTACATAAATGCTCATAAATTGTAAATTGAAGATATTAGCATCAATTTGAAAAAAAAAATCTATTTCAACGTATCATTGACTATGCAAATTAGTCCTTAACATAAAATTTTTTTTTTTTTCAAGAATAAGTATTTTAAAATTTCAAGAAAACTCAAGGATAAGATTTTTAAAGGACATTTTCAATACCTACTTGTTCCTTTGCATTCAAAATTGCATCTGCCTTAATTCTACAGAATTTCCTCTTTAATTTGAATATGAATATGTACATATATTTTTCTACATTGCACTGAATTTTTTTAAATAATTTTGTGAAGTAATCCTATTTTTCAAATTGAAAAGTCTTAAAAAAGCCGACGGCTGAAATAAAAAAAAACTAAAAACACAGTTACTATAATTTGTGTAATGATATTTATTTGAATGAAGCACTTTAATGTTTGTACTTTTGTACCGATATTTTATCAATCGAAAATAACAATTAAAATTTTACTTTTATTTTTTAGTTGAAACTTGACTTTCATCTTTTCGATCAAAAACAAAATTTAAATTTAACTTTTATTTTTCCGAACATAATAAAAGCTAAAAATAGTTTTCAGTTGATTACCAAATAGGTAGTTCTCACTATAAAAAAAAAAAATGTCGGCCTTTGTTTACTGAATAATAGTAGGCAAAATTGGGTTATTGTGTTAAAACTTTTTTTTAAGTAGTTTGAAGAATGCAGGGTAATAACATTTTTTTTTTGTTTTCTTGTGTTAACGCAGTGCGCCTTCCGTGAAAACCGCCTCTCTTCCATCGCTCATTGGCGAAGCACCAATGCTTGCGGCCGTAGGATTATTTCCGAGTTTAAAGAAAAAATTTAAAATGCATTTAATTTTTATGCGCCATATTTAGTTCACAAATTAAATTAATTTTCAAAAGTCTTTTATGTGTGCCACCTTTTTCATTCAAATTGTGTCCTTTTAACTTTCCGCCCAACTCTCCTTTCACTTATCATTTCGTCTTCATCTCTAATAACACTCAAAAATTTTGACAAATTCATGCGCTAATAAATATTTGCACATCAGAGCAGCTTATCATCTAATCTACTTTGTTAAATTATTCGCTCCTCATCAAAAAAGCACTGTGGGGGTGGAAACATAAACGTTTTTTTTCTTTCATTAACAAAAGTTTTAGTACACAAAAGCAGCATAAAAATAAAGACTTTGTTTTAGCTATGAAGAAAGAAAAGTGCACGTTTTTCTAAATAAAAAAAGGAACAGAATCAATTTGCTGGTAAACAAATAGCAAATTTATTACTTACAGCTAAATCTAAGGAAACTAAAAAAAAAAATTGTCTGGGATTGCGCGTTCTTTTACCTTAAGCCCGTAGCGAGCTAGCGGATTTTGCAAAGATGGCTGCAGTGAAGTTGATTAATGTTGGCTAAGAGGTAAGTGACCACCATAGGCAAGTAAATGGCTCCCGTTTTACTTTATCCACGGAAAAGCAAGATGTCGCAATCGCTTTGGAGAGGAAGAAATATAGTTCATTGGTAGTATAAGCGAAGTTGAAGCTACGTTAGTTTAGGTGGATAGTGCAACGTTGGGTGAAGGTACGTGATACTCAAAAATAGGTAAGATAAGTTCTAACCAAACCAACTGGATCAAAGCAATAGGGGATACAATTAAATGGACTAACCTGAAATAGCTGATTAATGGCATGTTCTGCATTTATATTATATTTAATTTGACTATTACAAGTACCTAAATTGCGTAAGGGATCCGAAGCCTTAATCAAAGTTGGCATTCCTCTAGCAAATACTTTTTCGTACTTATAGGTGGCATACACCGTGCGTCTGACCCGTGGGTCAGTTTGGATGTGTTTGTGAAAATAAATATGTGTTAGTTACACCGAAATGA
>NW_016200679.1:0-2522 GCF_001687245.7 Rhagoletis zephyria | reverse complement strand
ACGCTAACGCCGACGTGGAATAAGATTTTTACGTTGTGAGTAGAGGTTTATATGAACATAGAGGTCCTTTTATAGGGTTTCTTTTTTTTTCATTGAAACCCTTTACAAGATTTAATTTCAGTGTAAAATGCGAAAATTGTAATGTTTTTTATATTTTCATAAGGAAATGTATGTAAATGTAGAGCTGCAGTGAATCTGCTTTGTATAATTTTTAGAGGTAGTCATTAGGAATTTTTTTCCAAACTTAGAAGTCAGAAATATAGTAGGGAGCAGAAATGAATACAACACGGTGATTTTTGTAAAATAATTTGTTTACCTTTTTTGTTATTTTTTCATAAAAATATGGTTCATTCTTTAGCCCAAACCGTAGAAACTAAGCTTTCAAACTTTATACAGAGCCACAAAAGTCTAACAAATTTTTCAATAAAATTTCAACTTTTTAATGTTTTTTTTTTTGTATGTTAAATATATTTTTTTATGCAGTTTGGTAGCCCAATAAATTTTACTATATCCCGCTCATTTTTAATATTTTTTTTTTGCTGACGGTTTTTCGCACATTTTTCCATACAGGCATGAATTTCTTATGGAAGAAAACGCACAAAACCGTTTGAAAGAAAATTCAAAAAAATCAACGCCAGTTTTTAAAAATTTCACTTGTTATATGAAAAAACCCGCAAAATCTGTCCCCAAAATAAAATATTAAAAATCAACGGGACTTTTCAACCACTTAAAACTTGCACTTTATTATATTAAAATTTAATGGGCTGCCAAGCTGCATACTCAAAAAATTCTGAGCTATATTTATATGAAGAAACAAAAAAAAATTTTGCTTTAAAACCCTTGCAAATATTCAAAAAAAACACCGTGTACTCATTTGTGCTTCCCACTGTATATAGCGACAAAATTTTTCGAAGTTGCCATTAGAATCTTCTCTCTTTGTAGAATAAAAAATAAAAGGCAAAATTTGCCTGATGTTTTTGAGCAGAGAATAACCAGTAATACTTGAATTCTTTTGTGCTTTGAGTTTTAAATGAAATGCATCGGTATTTTTTGCCTTTTCAATATACATATATTTCTTCTGCATTTTTTCGGGACCGTTCAAGATCCTATACTCTTCATGGTTTATTTTTCGGAGTTCCTACCGTGTGGAACCCTACCACTGTCACTGCCCTGCCCTGCCCTCTCGTGGGCGAGAGGGCACTCATTTCATCACCACCTTGTTGTGAACAGACATTCACGAATTCTTCCACTTTCTGAACCTAACCAACCGGATCGACTTCTAGGTGAACGTACGAGTTCGAATTCGAGCTCTCAATTGGTATCACAAAGTCTAAGTGTGCCTCTCTCCTATGTTGGATGAAGACAACCGCTTCAACCTAACCTAGACCAAACCCATGGAGTTCAGAGATTTAAAAAAAAATTCAGTAGGTTTATTTGACTCATTTCCATTAGATAGGCATGAGAAGAATTTTTTTTTTAAGAGATGCACAATGAGTGCTGTAACGATCTCACTATTAGACTAGAAGCAGTGGCGATAGAGCTAAGAACCCTAAGACTGGCGGGAAAATAGCAATGTCAAAACTGTTGTGCAAGCCTCGCGTATGACAAAAACTTAAATCTAGAAAATACTTGCTGATTCTGAAAGGACCCTAGAAGATCATTCAAACTTCGAATCTAGAAGGAATATTTCGTTTTACAAGGAAGGAGTGAGGAAGAGCTGTCGAGTCATGTATAGGTTAAGAAAGCTTAAAAAGCGAAGCTAGATAAGATAATCTCGGTAAAGGAATGATTAGTACTGGGCACCGGTCGTAGTACCATATAGGCAGTAACCCCGAAAGAAATTCGTTGAAATTCTACCGCAAACACAAAATATTGAAATGTCAAAATATAAAATATTTTTCTAAGAAAAAAAAAAAATTATAAACCTTGAATCCATGGAGGAATTATAACAAAATGTTGTCAGTAGCGACGTGTTTGTTGTGATTTTGACAAGATCGGTATGCTTATTTTCAGTACTGCCGATCTTAATTTTTATAGTACTATTATAGTCGTTTTATCGCGATTTTTAAAGAACTTGGTGTTTTCAGAACAAAATTTAATAATTTATTTTTGAGCTATAGGCCGTATGTTAAATAAAACATTAAATGTTTTTCTGTTTTATTTACTTTTTAGTTTTATTTTGGTCGATATTTCGCCTTCAGTCTGAAGGCATCTTCAGGAACTATTAGCTTTGTCCGGTCGACCGGACCAAAATAAAACTAAAAAGTAAATAAAACAGAAAAACATTTAATGTTTTATTTAACATACGGCCTATAGCTCAAAAATAAATTATTAAATTATACTAAACGGCCAATAAGTAACACAATCATGAACAATATTAATATTTAAAATTGCTGGATTTGTATAACTTTTGTCCTCAAAAAGTAGAAAAATAAAAGATATCCTGGTTATCAATGGAAAAAAAACGTACATGCAAATCGTATGGAAAGGCGCTTTTTTATATTAAATAACCTTTGCTGCAT
>NW_016200678.1:0-2522 GCF_001687245.7 Rhagoletis zephyria | reverse complement strand
ACAAAAGAGAAATAAGCAAAACTAGCAAAAATGTCCCTAATATTTTTCATATGATTTTAACTAAATTGTTTAGTATTAAAAGCAAGCAGATCTGAGTAATAAATATACTCCGTTTTAAGAAAAAACTAAGTTTTGTAGGTTTTTAAAGACAAAATAGGATTTATTTTTTCATGGATGTGCATACACATATGTATACTCAGAAAAAGGTTTAGTTATAGTTACCAAGATTTGGGCATAGTTGGATATGGCGAAATAAATATCTAGTTCACGAAAGTCTGCAATTTACTTGAGACTTCTAGTTGGGACAAATGTATATTTGTTAATAATTACAAAACGACTAGCTTGAGCGGACAATATTGTTAGTTGAATAAAATCATTGTTGCGCAAATATAAACAATGCTTTGGTTGATACAAGTTTTCAATTAATTTTGGGAATTTGTTGTAGACTTGAATCAGCTAACCGTTTATGATTGGAAAAAATGTTTCAGTTTGACACAAATAAAAATTTACTCGATGGTTGTTGTGTTTACTTTCTTCTTTTATTTGCATATATTAAGCATAAAAATACATACATATTTACATAAATAGTTACTAGTGTAAATAATACATATGCATATGGCGGGAAGAATTTCCTAAAAAGAAAGAAGGAACAGGAACAGTCGTGCGAAAACCCTGGAAGTGCTGGTTTAAGTATACTGCTTTGCTTTTTCCTTCGCTAAATAGATACTTTCAAATTATAATTGACATGAATTGCATATCCACTGAGAAACTTCATCATATCTGTATCAAACTTTATATTTTTAAATAACTATGCGCACATCGAAACAACTCGCGGCGATGGCAAAACTGAAACTGAGACAAACAAGTCTGGGCATGTCATATCGAACACTTTTCTTTCTCTATCTAGCGCAGTGATCGACATGCTATAGCTACTGAGCGGTAGCGGAGCAATGATTTCCACGCACACAGCCTCCTTCATTGAATCGTTTTTATGCAATCCTAGGTAACAGTTCCCAAATATTGTCGAAATTCGGGAACTAAATATTTTTAGTTGTCAACACTAATCCTTTTTCTCAGTGTATGTATGTATGAGGCCATGAGAGCAGAAGAGGCCTATCCCACAATTTTTCGTTTGTACTTAAGTTACTTCTTAAAATAGTTTGAAAAACAAAAGAATGAATGAATGCTTAATGAATCCATTAATAAATTCCTGGACTATGATAGTACCATTTTTATATGAATGACAATAAAAACTCGTAGNTTTTGGGACACTTTTTCCGAAGAATTGAGTAGACAAACATGTTTTTTTTTATATATTTGGCCACCATTTTTTAAAGTCCAAAAGATCTTCAGTGTTCAGCTCTTTAGCTGTAAATGCTGAGCTAGAGCTCGAAACCAAACTAGTGTGTTGTTGAGTGCATTGATAAGCCCAATATCCTGGAGGAGTACAATGACATCCACCGAGAAGCAGAACGGCAGCCGCCTTGTCGCCTATAGGGCCTGGGCTTCTCGGACCTAGCACAAACAAGGAA
This sequence comes from Rhagoletis zephyria, assembly GCF_001687245.7. NCBI lineage: Eukaryota > Metazoa > Arthropoda > Insecta > Diptera > Tephritidae > Rhagoletis > Rhagoletis zephyria. Next base: position 990 of record NW_016200678.1, on the reverse strand, counting down.
GAGCTCAGGAAGGAGAGGAACAGGCTAAGAAATTAACACTGGCGTAATACTGCAGGTTTACGCTAAGCTAAATGTTACAACCTTTCAAGGCAATAACAAACGGTGTGTGCAATAACACAAACGGAAATAACGCAAATTTGTGTTATTTCACAGTTTCATTTCTCGATGAGCAATAACACCAACCTTTAAACTTTACAATATGTAGGTAGTCACCCAGTTACATTTGACAAATAGTAGTACATTGTCACCTTACTTTTCTGCGCAGAGGCACCAAATAAATGCACTTACCCGAGCCCAGCAACAATGCACAGTAACAAAAAATAAATAGCAACCGGCTGACTCATTGGAGACGGCGGGCTTGGTTGAGGGGAAACAACAGGGCAATATACAAAACACTTAGGACAAATGAAATTTAAGATCTACCCGGAATTACAGCGAACGACGGTAAAGCGATCGGCGGTAAGTGAACAGCTGTTCACGGCTTCCTCTAACTGTCATTTTGATTTGGAAATTTTCATAAAAATATTTTTATTTCTTTGGTACGTGCATATGTATATTTGCTGGAAATAAAAATGGTTAAAAGCATTTGCAAACTTGTGAAATTATTACAATCAACAATGTACCGCTCCCGCTGGGCGGTAAAAATAGAGATAGATTTAAATCAACCGAAAAACGTAGGCGGTAAAATTCCGCAATTATTTGCCATTCCGTATGTCTTCGTGAGTTTTGATTTTGACAGCGGTTAACCGTTCTCTGGGTAGAGCTTTAAAGTTGGACAACAGTTGTATGAGGAAACGGCATCAACTATTAACAAGTAGCAAACTACCTACAAATATGACTATTAAGGTGAGCCGAAAAATTATGGAACAGACTACTAAGTATTTAAACGCGACAAAACAGTACAAACGGTGTTAGGCAACTACCAATTCCAAAAACAAAACCTTGTTTTGAGGTGCACCCGAAGTGAGGTCCAACCAAAAGGTTACGAAC
>NW_016200677.1:0-2522 GCF_001687245.7 Rhagoletis zephyria | reverse complement strand
CCACAAGAAAAGAGTACAAAGAGCATAAAAAACATTAAAAATCAACGAATTTGTGCAGTAGCTTAAAACCTGCACCTTGTTATAATAAAATTTAATGGGCTACAAAACAAAATAAAACACATAAAGTGTGAACCCCGTCCATTTTGGTATGGAACGCCCCATATACACCATGTTTTCGTTGGCGTTTGAGTCTGGTATGCCGAAGAGTGCCGTTTAGCTCCTGCAGAGAAAAACGCAGCGTGCAAAACCACCTTGAAGTAAGTTGTTAAGCGAGCCACTATTGACAAGAAAAGATACGCAGAAAGCCGTAAGTGCGAAGAGCTTGAGATGCCAAGAGCCGGGAATGCGGCTCAAAAATTTTATCAGAAAATAAGTAGCAATCAAATTATTTCAAGACTGAAGCAAGTCCCGGCAAAGATCAATATTGAAATCTAGTAACAAATGTCCAGAGCATTAAAGATTCGCTGAAAAAGTCTTTGTACTCGGCACCCGTGGATAAACAAAGAAAGCAAAGGCGCTCAAGAATATAATGGAGTGCGGAAGGGTCTGTCTGCAATCGGGATGGAAAACTGGCGCTACTTCGCAAAGACACGGTTGTGGTAAGAGATATTTACGAAGATAAGTCGTTTGTTTTATTACTCGATTGGAGTATTGTAATTTGTGTTTCACTGAGTGAATATTGTCATAAAATACTAAATATTTAAAAATAGCTATAGTCGCTCTGAAGTTTTGCGAGAATCTAAGGAAGCTTCAATATCTATTCATTTATCTAGAGCTCACTGGCCAAATCTTTTCACTTAAACCATAATTTCATATATTTTTAATATTTAGTCAATATGTAGCTAAGCTATCGAAAATTATTAATTGCTCGACATTTTTTACATGCTTTTATCCTAATTTATTCGCCGTATGGGTATATATTTATATAAGTGTATATGTGCTTGTATATATGTATGTATATGAGTATTTAATTCGCAATAAAAGCCACCGAAGAAAAAATGCCCAATGTACCGTTTGATTTTAGTCGCATTTGCGCTACTTACAGTTAACCATTGTTAAGCCTAATAAAAGCAACTCCCCCTTGGCCAACGGCAAATGTGAATTAAAATAGAATAAAAAAATTGAAAGCAAATGAAGAAAACTTTAATTCAAAAAAGAAAACAAAGCTAGAATAATATGCAACAACAAGAATGGTGAAGTAAAAGTTCATTGCGCCACAGTTACGCGAATATCTATTTGTTGGACTGCTGTTGGAAAAAAATGCCTTCCGAGGTAATTAATTTACCTTGCCATCAGCGCAACGCAGCAGCAGTAATTCATTGAAAGATATGCCGCCACCGCTACTACTTGCATGTATGTAAATTGTGATCCCGGGATTTCGGGATATTTTTTAAATGATCTCGGGATACCGATATTTATGCCGGGATTAACATTGAGTCATAAATTTTATGAAATCATTTAAAAATACCATGAGATAAAACTATTTAAAATTTACGATAAACTGATTGGAAAACTCACAAATTTGATAAGGCCAATATAATTTGAAATATTTTAATAAAGATCGAGTCCCTCTGATTTGTGTGCAGTTTTGCTTTGCTTTAAATAGGTAAAATGTTGTATTCAAAGTTTTGCGAAATACTTGAAGAAAATGTCCCTTAAAATTTATTTTTTCTCTCCTGTACAATTTTTAAATTTTCACTTAGCAACTTAGCGCTCTAAGCTAGCGATATTTATTAAATCAGAAAAATTTTAAAGTAAAACACTTTTTAAATTGTATTTAAAAACCATGTGATTGAGGAGCGTATACATCACAAATAACAATGTAAATACCAGGTAATTTTAAAAGTAATGATTAACTAAAAAACATTAAACAAAAATATATGAAAACAATTTATCTAAACATGTTTATTCCACTCTATGAAAAAATTGCGAATGGCGAATTGTTTGCCATTTTTTTGCAATTTACTCGATAATTTGGGGGTGCGAGAGTCAAACGGATCTCAGAATCGGATGCAGCGGCTCGAAATAGATGTTGGTGCGTGGGTCTGGTTAAAAACACACGCCCCTTTTTTTGTGCCGGTGTTGGTATTATTGCACTTAAAATGTTTTCATAAGAGCAGCAAAGCATTCAAAGCGGAGTCTTCAAATCTATTTTCCTCCATTACAAAATATTTGAACTTCTTCTACCAACACATCGGACAAATTATAAGTTTTTCGATTTGAGAAAGTTTTGGGTAGACTGATGGAAAAGATTACTAACTTTTCCTTAAAATACTACGTTCTTAAAGGCTCAGGCTGAAATTTAAGAGTACAGTTTGAAGCTATTTATTAATTGTAGTCAAAACGGTATTTTACAAAAATCATACTTCCGAATTCATAAACAATTTCTTAATATCAATTCCATATTTCAAATTTTCGGGATACCGGGATTAATGCAAGCAAATCCCAGGATTTTCGGGACCTCGGCAAAAATACTCGGATTAGCATCCCTAGTATGTATGTACACCATTTCACATTCACAT
>NW_016200676.1:0-2522 GCF_001687245.7 Rhagoletis zephyria | reverse complement strand
TTATTTTCAAAATAAAGCTTTCTTAAACTTCTCTCGTTTGACACCCATGCTCAGTTATATTATTTGGCTTGTTAATTAAATTGATTTTGAATTTATAACCAAGTGGCAACCATCGTCAAAATTATTTTCGAAAAAAGCTTTCTTAAAGCTCGCATTTTTATGATTTCTTTTTCACATGCATTTTTGGAGCACCCTAATATTCATACGTACATACATACAAACCTACATAGTACACATAAATACCACTTGAATTCCTTGAATTTGCCACTGTGCTACTACAAAGCCAAATGTGAGAAAAAAAACACTCAAGTAACGACAATTCTTCAGTCCACTACCGGATATTTACTATTAAAAATTTCACCTGTAATACACCTGTTGCATACGAAAAACACAAACTTCCTTATGAGAAAGAACAGAAAAACGCCGATCAGATCAGTGCTGGATCGAATTAAAAAGGAAATGCAAAGCGAAAAGGAAGTTAATAGAGGGAATCACTTCCAGGGCGTTTGCATTATGAATATGTATTTATCTTTCAAAGTGCCTAAGAGTGCACAATTATATGCATGTAGTATGTATGTATGTATGTACATATGTACGTAGGTGAANTAGCTACTTCTGGCACTTCTATGCCTTGTGCGTATGCATTCGTATTCCAGTGACGGCATGTATTATGTCTACATTTATTTACATACATATTTATTAAGCTATAAAGAATATACTATTCTGGCCACGATATCCTGTGATAAATTGTTTAAAAATTTTCTATTTTCATTTTCGATGGTACTCTGCAATACCGACACAATTGATAATTTCATGTCTTTGAGTTATAAATATACATATATAGCGGATTGGGTTGGTAAATAGCCATATTTTTCTGTGGAAAATCGACATATCTACATACATATATAATACGCGAAGGGATTTTTTGTCCAGGCCATCATCTCTGCACCGTTCGTTTGATTTTCAAGATTTCAATACAAATTATTTAACAGTAAAAGCCATCAGATATGCACCGTTCGTTAGATTTGCAAAAATTAGGTATCAAATTAAAGAGCATATGCTGAGAATGTGCAACAAGATTTTAGTTTTTCGAAAAGAGTTGCCATCTTATAAAAAATTAAATTCCAGTTATTGAAAAAGTTAAATCAATTGGTACAATATGGGTATCAATGGAAATGGTTTTGAAAAGGTTTAATTTTCTTAAGATATCAGTTAATTAAAAAATATGTCACAATGTCAGATAAAGGATATTTATGAAGGTTAGGTTATGAAAAATTAAATTTCGGGTGTCAAGCGAAAGAGGGTTGAGAAACATTTAGTTTAAATATTTGAAATGTTTGAATAGGGTTGCAAGGTGTTTAAAAAATTACATTTTAGTTATTTAATAAGTTGGAGGAATTTTCAAAAGTTGGTTATCAAAGTAATTTAAGATTTTAGTTTGAAAATACTTTCTAAGCAGACTTCACCCTTTTTTGAAAATTCAAATTTAGTTGAGAATTTTTACACAAGTTTTATGAAATATTAAAATAAGTGCGTCAAAAAGAGATTTATGAAAGCTTTACTTCGAAAATATCTTTGATTAAGCTTGCCATCTTTTCGAAAAGTCGTATCGATTTAGCTAAATATATATATTATACGAGAACGCATTTTTGTGAAGGTCATTAGGTTTACACCGTTTTTTCGAATTTCAAAAATGCGATGTGAAATTACAAATTTTGGCCTGTAGATGTGCGATATAGTTTTATTGGTGGAGATTGGATTTTTTTTTCGATGAAATTAAAAACGGACACTATGCGAGACCTCTCTCTATGCACAAACGGCTGAAGGCCGGATGAATTGGCGAAGGCAGGAAACTGCTTGCGGCCAGAGACTGCTCGAATCATCATGGCTTGGCCGAGAAATCCAGATATATGAAGATTTTTATCATTCCAACGAAATGTATATCAAAATGGTGCTAAATGCGCTAATTGTATCGTAGTTAGTTACTGTGAAGCACTGCTACCAACCAATCAACCAGACATGTACACACGTATGTACATACATACATAGGTATAGCCTGGTGTTCTTACTCCCAGGGATATAGACAATACACCTGCTCCAACTTCTCGTTTCTTCGGTTCTAAAAAGTAGTACTCTACGAGTATATGTATATATGTACATACATATGTACATATGTTTATATATCCATGCGCATATACTACTACGCATATATGAATGTAGTATGTACGTAAATTTATTTATTACCATCAATTTGTTTATTTGTACAATTTTTTGTTAATCTCTTATTTCATAAAAATAAGCAAACCTAAAAATAAATTAAATTATCACTAATGTTGCAGTCAACAACAACAGCTGCATGCTGGTGATCTGCGTTAGTTCTTGCGCGCCCAAGCACAATTGCAAACAATAACAATAACAACAATAAGAAAGATAAACATGCTGACGCTGCCACTGTTGCTGTTGCTGTTGCTGCTGCCGATGCTGGCGATGCCGATGCTGGCGATGCTAATGGCAATGTTTAT
>NW_016200675.1:0-2522 GCF_001687245.7 Rhagoletis zephyria | reverse complement strand
AGCTGGCCCTCCACTGGGATAACCCCATCGACCTTCCCGACCTGACCATACTTGCCCAGCTGAAGGTGGTGGTCTTCGACTCTGCCAAACTGAAAGCCTTTCTGCGCTCCCTTGAGCAGTACGCCACCGACAACGCCGATCTTCAGGTCCACCTGCTCACCGACGATACCGAAGCTCTGTTCACCCTCAGCCAACCACTGCACAGTCGCGTTGTTTCTTGTAAAGCTGGTGAGCATTTCATGCCTCTCTCCACAGCGCTTCGTCTCTGCGGCGAGTTCCGCTTTCTCACTTCGCTCTCCATCAAAAAAGTTTGGTCTACTGAAGTTGGACAGCTGTTCACTGCCCTTTCCCAACTTCAACAGCTGGTCCACTTGGGTGCAGGCATTGTTTGGGATAATAAAAAGGTACCAGCAGCACCTCGTCCCCCTCGTCCACTGTCGCAGATGAACTCCCTACAGGCTCTTGAGGTGCTCTTGTTCATCGACTCTCACTCTGATGTGGAGTGGTTGAATCTGCCCTGGACGATGCCCAACCTGCAGACCATCTACACTTCGAGCTTCTGCTGCGCTAGCTGTAAAGTTTCGTTCTTTGGTTGGCGCAGTTCAACCCTGTCGCTGCTCACCTCCCCGTCAGCTTTTCCCTGTTTTCAGCACTCCCTCTTCACCCTCCATTCCGGTGTGCCGCTGAATCGAGTCATCTTGGGTTTTCCTGGTGTGGAAAGCATTTCCGCTGAGAAACTGCTGCTCCAGCGTGAGTAAACCAAGCACCACCGGTCAGCCTTGAAGCGAACGATTTTGTAAAGAACTTGTTAGCTACTTGATTAGATTTAATAATAAACATTGTGTTGAATCCTCTTGCTCTTCTTTTTCTCCCGTGCAGTGCAAACTGCTTCATTTATCTTCCCACTTTCTCATTCACTCATTTCTCAATGTCTCAGTCCTGATTGTTACTAGCTAGTCCTGCTGAACTGGTCTGCTGTGAATTCTTCGGAAGGATCAAATCAGAAGAGATTGCACTTTTAAAGGTTATCATTTGTTCACATCTGATTATCATCAGAGGGCGATAATGTTGCTCCATTCGCATTTTTCTGAACACCTGTGTTCAGTGGCGGAACACGTGCTCAGTGGCAGTCATCACTTTCCTTTCTGCTTTGCTCACATTGCGTCAGCCGATTCAGTTGATTCGGTCTTTCCCAAATCTCTATCTCAATCTGATCAACCCACCCGAAGACGATGCCTCCTTTACGCCCCCTTCCCGATTTGGTCCTCATCACGCTTTTCAAGATGTTGACACCGAATGACCAGATGATGGCCAGTTTGACGAGTCCTCGATGTGCCGTCCTGGTGAGAGCGGCCAATCGTAAAGTGAAGTCGCTGGTCATCACTGAACAAATTGGTGTAAACCCACCCAGCCTCGACGATATTAAAGATGAAATCAACTGCTTTTCCCTCGCCTACAAGCCAGCCATGCAGCAGCTAATGAACATTCCTGGCGATCCATCATTCTCCGACTATCCAATGACCACCACTCGTCTCAGCAAATGGCACTGCNACAAGCCAGCCATGCAGCAGCTAATGAACATTCCTGGCGATCCATCATTCTCCGACTATCCAATGACCACCACTCGTCTCAGCAAATGGCACTGCCTGCTGATTGACTCGATAAAAAGATTGACACTGCAACCACCGAGCAGATTGTCAACATTTTTTCTGCTGTCACTGACCTAAAGTTCATCGTCCGTTTTGGTGAGCGCCTGTTCCCCCTTTTGCAGCATCCCATTTGGCAATACCAACTGACCAACTTGATGGTCGACTGGATAGAAAGTCAAGAGGACCTTGAGCTGATCACCGCCATCAACGGTCTCACTGCTCTTCAGTGCTTGGCCCTCCAATGGGCTAGCAATAGCGACATTCCCGAGCTGCCCATACTCGCCCAGCTGAAGGTAGTGGCTTTCAATTCGTACCACCTGCATGATTTTCTACGATCCCTCGAGCGGTATGCCACTGATAATGCCAACCTTGAGGTTCACCTGCTCTCCGAGGATACCAAGAGTCTGCTCAGCCTCAGCCAGCCACTCTACAGTCGCATTGTTCGCTTCGGACGGGATTTTCTTGACTACTCCGGTGACCTAGTGCCCCGGCTCTGCAGCCAGTTTCGCTCTCTCACTTCCATCTCTATCAACAAAATTGGTGTTACTGATGTTGTACCGCTGTTCACTGCCCTTTCCCAACTTCATCAGCTAGTTCACTTGGGGTTGTGGCTAGAATGGAAGAGTGATCAGGAGTTACCACCGGCACGTCCTCTAGCACAGCTGAACTCGCTACGAGCTCTTGAACTGTACTTGAGCATCACCTCTCACTCTGAGGTGCAGTGGTTGAATCTGCCGGTGACGATGCCCAGCCTGCAGACCATCTTCATCAGATATTTCAGCTGTCGTAGCTGTAAAGTTCAGTTCGACTATGATTTCCACCCTCCAGACTGGTTCATTCTTGCCTCCTCGCCAACCCTAAACTGTTTCCAGT
>NW_016200674.1:0-2522 GCF_001687245.7 Rhagoletis zephyria | reverse complement strand
GACCGGATATAGTGCTTTCAGCTCTTTAAAACCCCCTTTTTTAATAAATGTCTGAATTTGATCAATGTGACTAATTTTTCCATATGCGTGAGCTTCTCCTCTTCAAAATGAGATATCATTCATTAAATTTTATAAAATATTAAAGGAGATATCATTTGGTAACAGAAAAATACCCCTACAGGGAAAGCTACTAGTTGTGAACTAGAATTCTAACCAGTTTGCGTTTCAGCCCAACTAGTTCACGTTCTATCCTCTTTCAATGTTAGCGACTGGTATTTTTAACATTGCGATGTTCTACGAGATGTCAATTGTACTGCTATGCATCAGCATCTACTAGTAGAAATACTGGTAGCATCATACCAGTTGATGAGATAGTCTGCCAATTCGTCCCCTATGAAAAGCATTAGTATGCCTTTTTGCTCGCGGCGCTCCAACAGTCGCAATGGCCGACAGAGCAAAGCACTCGGGTGGCATGCCCGGGCGCAGGGAAAATTTTTTTATTTTATTTTTTATAATACTTCTTTTATTTATATTTTTTTATTTAGGGCTTCTTTGTTATTCTTAAACTTAATTAAAAAAAAATATATTTTTTTAATCTATTTTTTTATGGCACAAGTATTTCTTCCCATGTGGGAAGCAGTTGCGAGATACGTGAAATTCGTACTCCGCTGCAAACGAGAGGACGGTTGTCTACTGAGGACACCCGAATGAAACGCCCCTACAAAAGAGCAGCCCCAAGGCTCTAACAGCGCGCTCCTGCATCTGAAGACATGCAGAATTGCGGTGCCAGATGCGGGATTCTTGCGCGGGCGGTGGGAGTTTGGGTTTTAGTGGGTAGCCCAACACGCTTCGGTGGGAGTCCCACACTNTCTTCCCATATATTTGTTTATTTTTTTTTTTTGTAATGCAACTAGTTTTTAAGTTTGTTATTTATATTTAAATTGAAATAATTATTCCTACTTACATTGATCTAACTTTAAAAATCTTAACCACCTCCAAGCGGCCTCGAGCCTGCGATCCCAGAACCAGAACCAGTAGTCTTTACGTGACGCCACAGCCGACATTTGTGAGAGAAGCAATTAATTGCGTTTTATTTTAGGCTTTGGCAATTCAAAGGCAGATGTCGCTGAACGCTTAAGTTCTTCGAAAATGTCGAACTGGTAGGCACATACTAGTTTATGAACTAGTATTTTTTCTAACTGGCTTGGGTTTTCACTGTAGGGATCTTCAGAAATAAGTATGTATATAGATGTATGCATGTGGTGGCTTCTAGATAAGTTCCCTGTTATTTTTTATTTATTATTTATTATATTATTATTTTTTTGATATGTTCCCTGTTATTTTTTATTTATTATTTATTATATTATTATTTTTTATTTGTTCCCTGTTATTTTTTATTTATTAGGTTATTTTTAAATTTTTTTTATATATATTTTTTTTATGTATGTTACCGCATAACTTTGGACCACGTCAACCGATTTCGATAATTCTTTTTGCGTCGGAAAGGTAGTGTCACAGAGGTGGTCCCATACTAATCTGGTTAAGATCCGATCAGTGGATCATGAGATATATATATATATATTTTTTTTATATGACAGTTGAAGTCGGTTTTTTTTGCTAAAAATTACTTGTTTATTTTACTTTTTAAAACTATACATCGCTAGCTAAGAGTGAAAAGTTGCTACTGAGTCAACTTTTTTAAAAAAAATATATTTTAACTAACTTATACCCACGGGTTTCACCCTACGTTTTTGTGCAGATATGAAAAATAATTTATTTATGTTATATTTTATTTCTGTGCGCATTCTTTTATAGGTCTATATTTTTTAAGCGAACCCATGAAATCTTAAAAGCTCGTCTGCACGGTCCAGGGATACGCCGCGTGAACGTGTAACCTCCTGAGAGGTGCCAAGGCGGTTTCTAATGTCTCCAACTCAAATTCAGTAACCTGGCTTTAATAAAATACCACTTCTCAGTACTCTAGCTAAATGCCTCAAGAGGTTTGTATGCATCACGAGAGCTTTAGATTATGTGGCCGAAGCCAACCCTCACTTTCCTTAACCTTAACAAATTTAAAAAACTTCCAGAGATATGTATTAAGATAGTTGTAGTATGTATGGCGCCTCCTTATATACACAACTCCATACCACATTCTTCCGCAAACACTTCCAGGGATACGTATGTACGAGAAGTGCCACGCCATCTTCTTTCTTCCATGAGTATGGAATAGATTTTATAACTAGTCCTCTGCAATAAACACCTCCAGAGATATGCAGCATAAAAAAATCTATTTGCATGGAGTTTCCACGCCCCCTTGTCCAATAACTCTCATTTTTCTCCATGAGTATGGGATTTGTTTCACATACATACATATGTATCTTCGTACCATGCTCGAGTACTCCACCCCGAATATTTGAAGAAATATGCAATATGAAACTTTTAGTTAGTATGGGAGGTGCCACGACCCTTTTCCAAAAACGTCCATTTCTCTCTGTGGGTATGAATTTGATTTCACATACATA
>NW_016200673.1:0-2522 GCF_001687245.7 Rhagoletis zephyria | reverse complement strand
TTAAAAAAAAGTTATCAAGCTCTTAAAAAATCACCCGTTACTATAAAAGATATGGCAACCAAATAAACGAGAGGGTAACTGCGAAGCGGACGAAATAGTAGGACCATTAATTTTTCTCACGAAACGGATATACCACTTGCATCGTGGCTTTAAAGCATATGAGCGGTGTGGCATGCTAATACCGGTCCAGTCTCGATAACAACAAATCCCACGCTTTTCTAAAATTGAGACTCCCCAACTATGGCTGGTAACACAGATTATTACCGATCACTCAGGGGTAGCTACACTGAGCCGGCAGTGTCTCAAGTATATGTACACAGTTTCCTTCGCATGTACAGCAGCAATATTTGCAAACAATTTATCGCTACGGGCGCACACCCCATTGTTGCACTTCAACAGCGTACAGCAAAAGCTTAAACAATTTTTATGTTAAATACATATGGTACTAAGCATTTGTGGTTGCAACATGCAATTGACACAAATTCCAATACAAAACGAGCGCAATAATGCAACTGTCAAGAGGAATGTTGTTGAATAATAAAATTAAAAGTAGATGCTAGCAATATTAAGACAAAATGCAAGCAAATGTAGAACTAAATGAATAAACGAGAATAGAAAGCCGAAATGGAATAGGTTTGAGTTAGTTAAGGTAAGGTGGCAAGCCAAGCTGCTCACTTAGATGTTTAATGAATGCCCATTGTGTTACCCCTCAAAAACAAGTAATTAATTAAGGTTAGAAAAGCGCTGGGTGCCACAAGCACCGGATGTCCACCCTAGAGCGTTCCTCTGGAACAATGCCACCCCTGATGTCTAAACCCGAACTTCGCAAAGGCACGACAGCTCAGATTTCAGTGATAAGGTGATTCCACCTCATCATCCTCCAGATAGCTACAACAGACACATCGGGTTCGCAGTAATATTATAACGTACTGCACGAGTTCGCATTGCGCTATCAGAACCCCCCACCACAAACGAGAGTTGTTACTTCGTAAGCTGGAGAAGGTTTCTAGACCGCTCACTACCGGCCAAAAGGACTTTGTCAAGATTTCCGCCCAGGGTTCGCTAAGCCGATTTAAATTTTTTTTTGTCCAGAACAAGTCTACAGGTTGTCATAGGTACCCCAGTAGTGCAGCAGTATCCTGCAATGTCGCTTTGCCACGGAACCCAAATTAGTCAGGCAATCCCAGAACAGCAATCTGAGTTCTCTGATCGCAGCTTGGCTGTCCCAGTAAATACTTACCGATCTAAACGGTACTCCTCCAGCCCCGCCATCAAGCTTCAACACATCCTCGAAAATTTTCACCAGTCCTTTGCTCCAGAGACTACACCTCTCCCATGCGACCCACGATGGGATTTGTGTAGAGTAGAATGCTTTCGGAGCCATTTTCAGTTCACACAGCGCGGTTTCTATCAGTATGAAGTTGAATTTTCCTAGAATAGCCAGTGTCATTACTCCGGAGATTCCAGCATTATTTAGACTGATGGCCGTGCGGGAAAGCAGCAGCTTTGCCTTCATTGTTTACTTGTACGATGCCTAGCATCATGTTAGCTAGCTTTGGAGTCGTGCGAAGTGTCCCACTAATTCCTATTGGGACAGCTCCCTGCACCCGTTCCGGCCGCATGGATCATTCTAGTGAGTTCCACCAGACAATGGCCCCATACAGCATAGTAGGTATAATGGCGGTTTCATATAGGCTGGAGACAACCTTTGGGGCAAAGATCCCATCTCTTCGTAGTGGCGCTTTTACAGCAGTAGTGCACTACCGATAGCTTCCTCAATCTCTCCCCGATATTTGGTTACCATTTTAGCTTTCAAGAATTACATACTCTCAATTATTTGAATTCATCAGCCGGCACAAGTGGAGTACCACCTAACAGGGGAAACTGGGAATCAGTCACCTTGAGTTAGCTAGGGAACAAGATGAGCTCTCTCTGGTACCAGTATTAATATCGATCCCGCCAACAGTCTTGTGTGGTTTTTTTCATGCAATGCATGCTTTTTATATGGGAAAGGTGCTCAACATCGTATAAAAAGTATATACTTTTATAGGTTATTAAACTGCATAATAAAACTGCATACCTGAAGTTTTTCTTAAAATGTTAGGAAGATTGAAATTTTACTGAACTTTTCTAAATTTTGTACAAAGTTTGAAGCTTTTATTTATGTAAAGGGTGCCGCGAAATTAATCACAAAATTTTGTTTTTGAATAACCTTTTTACTACTTAAAAAAAAATTATTTTGAGTGATGGGAAATCATTATTTCGACCTTAAATAGATAGATATTTAGTTATAGCACTGCGACCGATAGGTCTATTGTGCTCTAAGCTCATCACAACACTTCGATTAGCCCTAGAGATTCTGCGAATTTCATTAAAGATCCCGGTGCTCCTCTAATATCCTTATTGTATTTTGTCAGACTGACTGAGTACTCCTCCCAGTGCCTTCGGCCCTTCACATGGTTTTCTGTTAAGTGGAAAAGAAAGATATCTGTCAAGTGGTTATCGCAACTGTTGGTACACAT
>NW_016200672.1:2356-2528 GCF_001687245.7 Rhagoletis zephyria | reverse complement strand
TTTTATGCCATTCTCAAACTGATTTGAGACTTTTTTCTCTGTGTGGAGGGGCCAACTGGAAGAGGAAGAACAAGACCAGGCAAATTAACGAGCGTCATTTCCATTTCCATTGAATGCAGTGTGGTTTGGCCTGGCTTCAACTCTCTCTCTCTCTCTCTCTCTCTCTCTCTCT
>NW_016200672.1:0-2346 GCF_001687245.7 Rhagoletis zephyria | reverse complement strand
TATTCTCTTTTTTTCTTTTGTTTCACCATTTTCTCTCTCTCTCTCTCTCTCTCTCTCTCTCTCTCTCTCTCTCTCTCTCTATTCAGCAACGGCACTGCATTCTTTACAGGGAGCGGAAGGGGCACTCAACAAACTCCTTTCAGCGAATCTGTTTGCAAAAACGACTGCATATGGACACCTCGGCCAGTGGGTAGTCAGTTTGGCTGAACTGCTTCAACTTTCTTCTGTCTGCACACAATTTTGTCGCCTCAGACATTCAGACACTCTCAGGACAGATGAATCTGTCATCGCCGAATGTGTGAGCCATTTTCACCATCATGCTTTCCTCATCATCACTTGCACACACACACACACATTTTAATCATATTAATGCACTCAGTACTTTAGCTGGCTAGAAAGCAGCTACTGTGCTTTAGCAGGCCCTACCATCAAGCAGGCCAGTGTCGCCGTCGTCGTCGTCACCATCATCATCATGCAGTTTCTCAATCGGTTTTTCGCGCTCAGTTGGAAACTGTGCAGAAAAAACAGTAGCTCTCAAAGCAGCAGCGGTTCCAGCACTAGTGCTCACTGTGCGAGTATTAATAAAGCAAATTGGCCTGCCAGGGTTTTTATCGCACCACCACCACCACCACCACCATCGGCAAACCTATTTGCCCTTTATGAGGAGTAGTAGTTGAGCATCTCTCTCTCTCTCTTTCTCTCATTTTCTAGGCGACGTAATAATATTTACAGTAATGAGATCTGCATTAATACGTAGCTCAATTTGCTGCTGCTGGAGAAGGAGAAGGAAAATGGGTGAGATGCGACACTGCTGCTGCAACTGCTGAAACGCAATTGTCACCACCACCGCTAATAGTGCCAAGTGGTGATGATGATGGTGAATGGGCAAATAATGAAGCGATCACTGCAGTTCTCCTCCTCCTCGTTGAACCACCTCCTTTTCGTGGTCGACCCANCTCTCTCTTTCTCTCATTTTCTCGGCGACGTAATAATATTTACAGTAATGAGATCTGCATTAATACGCAGCTCAATTTGCTGTTGGAGAAGGAGAAGGAAAACGGGTGAGATGCGACACTGCTGCTGCAACTGCTGAAACGCAATTGTCACCACCACCGCTAATAGTGCCAAGTGGTGATGATGATGGTGAATGGGCAAATAATGAAGCGATCAGTGCAGTTCTCCTCCTCCTCGTTGAACCACCTCCTTTTCGTGGTCGACCCATCAGGGCACACACACACTCACAATTGCCGAACATTTCTGCCGCTTAATTTGCCCCACACAAACGCACTAAACTACCCTCAAGTCTTCTTTTTGTCTCTGTGTTTTTGCTGAAACAAAAAGAAATGTCTCTTTTCTTTTTTCTCACTTCAGTGAAAATGAAATCCAATTTAGTAAATCACAGAGCAAAAGGCTATAAGCGCCACTGGTGATGGAAAACTGTATGTATTTTGCTAACTAAAGGCAAACATTGTTTTATTCGATTTTAAACAAAGGCAAAAGACCGATGAGACACAGGGAAGAATTGACAGTGGGGCCAAAATCGTCAGCAGCCATTATCATTGATAATGAGCTAATAAACGATTAGCGAATATAACTAAATGGATGTGGCCCCTCACTAGAATCTGCTCAGGCCAACATTGTCTGCCATCGCGTTCACTAATTGGTTCATCAAATGCTAAAATAAATCGAAAACTGTGATGCCATTAAAAAAAGTGAGGCTTATCGAATGCCCCCACTGCTAACACACACGAAAAATTATATTAACTTTTTTTAGTGTCAAGGGGTTCAAAATCACAAAATCAATCGGACACATTGCCATTTTTACACTGTACTGAAAGATGGTCTGTCAAAACAGACGGAACTCTTTTTCCCGCAACTGTCACATCAATATCCATAGTTTTCGAAAAGTAATCTCTGCATGCGAAAATAAGATAGCTTTATTTGTTCGTAACAGAGATAGAGAAAAGGCAAGGAGAGTGCACTCGTGGTGGTGACACTCGTCCTCCTTTTCTACAAAGGAAAAATGGGGTCGAAAGAAGGGAGGGGGATAAGAATCAGGGAGAGAGTTGTAGTATGTACATGAGAACAGCTTGAAGGTCGAAAGAGGAGGAAAAAGGAAAGAAAATGAAGGTAGTAAGAAGAGGAAGCTTAGCAGTAGATAATAAGAACACAGGTAACAAAAACAGTCTGAAAGTTAATGAAGGTTAATGAATGAATAAAGATAAGGAGAAATAAATTCCGTGTCAAGTATTGCTTGAAGACTTGTGGTGACTTGAAGCTGGCGAGGTAAAGCTGGTCTGAAGAAGGTGAGTTGGCTAAAGAAAGTTGAGGTGAAGTGTGTGTGTG
>NW_016200671.1:0-2522 GCF_001687245.7 Rhagoletis zephyria | reverse complement strand
TTTGTTTGAAGTTCTTTCAAAGCTCCCCAGTGTGCTTGGGGCTATTTTTCGGTTTTGACAGTCTGATTTTCCTTTGCCATTGAGCAGATGACATCCTCTTCCTACAATGTCATTCCGCACAGCTCCTCTATTTGCGTTCAGCACTCAACAGCAGCACTAACTGCCTGGCTGAATGACTGACTTTTTGTAAGCTAATTAAGTTTTTTGGTTGTTGTTGTTGATGTTGTTGATACCTCAAACACTTTCGCTTCTTGAAACTGCTGCTGCACAGCCATCAACCAAACAACTGTGCTGTACCGTTGGGCTCTAATTTGCAACACTATCTCGCTGTAATTACCCACGCTAATTTCTTTTGAATAGCGACCGGGGTATATTACTGCTTTTTCTGAAACTCGGTGCTCTTCGCGATGCTTTAGCCTTGTCATGCAATTTACGTCAGCTATAATACAGTTTTGTGTTCCAATGAGATTCGTCATCGCCATAATAGCCTTTTTTATTTTAGCGAACAGTATTGACAGGAGCAGTATTCGTTTTGTTCAACTGTTTAAGTAGTGAATTAATAAAAGTACTTGTCCAATTTTGGAACCTACTTTGTTTTGCCCCTGTAAACTCTTCCTTAGTAGTCCTTCTAAAAATGAATGAACTTTGTTTACAATGATTTCCGCTATCTGATTTTAATTAACTTTATTTAATTTTGTGTGTGTGTTGTGGGTGGCCCTTGCCAGTTTATTGTTTTCTTGACTAGCTGTATTTTTGCTCTCTGACTTCAAGTTGTAGCCGTTGACGTAACCCATCGACGTACAGTGAATGTTCCTGGCTATATTAAATTATGTCAGCACGACTGACACTCACTCTGATGATCGATTTTTGCGCTCGCAGCAGTTGTACATTTTTACAGTTTGCTTGCACTCTGCTCTGTTGTCTCCAACCTATACCTTAGCTGTCAAGAGTATAGCGACGCTTACATTGTCATTAGCANTTTTTACAGTTTGCTTGCACTCTGCTCTGTTGTCTCCAACCTATACCTTAGCTGTCAAGAGTATAGCGACGCTTACATTGTCATTAGCATCTAAAGCTTTCTCCAATCTTGGCGTTTATTACTTTGTGAAACCGGGCATTTCAAGTTTTTTTTCGACTGAATCTTCTCTCAAGTGATGATGATTTGAGTGATTCTGTTGATACTGCACGAGGGGCAGTTAAAGTGATCAGTTGATCGCCAATTGGTGTTTATGACTTGGCAGGAATGACTCTGTCTCCCCAGACTTCTCTGTTGTGATTCTCTCACCGGTAGCTACTGGTGAGGAAAGGTGTCACGCGGAGACTCTCTCATGATTCTCTCATAATTCTTAAATGGTGATGCACCTTACTTTATCTTAACTTCTTCTGCGCTCAAGGCCATCATCCCTTTCAGACTACTGCTGATTTTTATGATTAACATTTTCGATGATCTGTGATGCTTACTGTGAAGAAAAAGGAGTGCACCTAAATCGAATTGCCTTGAAACAATTCAGAAAACCACCTGACGGCGATTAAGACGGCGAAAGATGCACAGACTGACTGAGTGAGTCAGTGACTGGTCGTTGTCAGTTAAACAGCTGCACTTAATGCAAAGTTCTCTGCCCATGGTTTTTTCGGTATGTGTCGATAATAATAATGCGTAAGCAAACGAGAAAGATTGGCACAAGTAGTAGTAGTAGTGCACATAGATTGCTTGTTTCTGTTTGTATGTCCGTTCTGATATCATTTGGTGAATGTGTGTGTATGTGTTTACTGAGAACGAGTAGACAAATACAAATGAGCCCAAATGAGCAAGTGTTTGGGGAGAATGAAAGTGAAAGAGATGAAGAGTGATCGAGTGTTTGTCTGTTGCGTCTGCCTATTTTTCTCTCTCACTCTCTCACTGCAAAAAGTGCACACTGATGGTATTTACTTGAACCGGTAAAGTTGCTTCTGTTTCGGCAAGGACACGGCGACAATTCTAATGAGCGAATTCGGAGGGAGAATTTGAATTCACCGGACTGGATGACTGGTGGACCTGGAGAGAGGTACAAGGACACTGCTCCCTTCAATGTGCTCTTGCTTTGTTTGTTAGTAATAAGAAAAAAATGTGTACAAGATAAGTTAGAGTTTACAAGTTTTTTCCCTTAATCTTTTTTTCTTATTTATTGAGGATTAGTTTAGCTTGTTTGATTTTGTTTTGTTGTGTTCAGTATTGTTTCGGTAGATCGTAAAATAATAGTGCAATGACAGTACTTTTGTTTTTGCAATTAAAGTGTACAATAAGTGGAATATTATTTTTAATCAAGTTTAACCTAAAGTTGTTAGATTTTAGAAAAATTTTATTTACTTTATGATTTTGTTAAAGTTAAGATTTATTATCTAATTGAATTGTGTGTCCTTATCAAGCATAGTTGTCCGGGCTTTGTGATGTGAGGGTCAAGTGACAGAAGTGCGCCTGAACTTACCTGTCTCAAGATGTCATTTCAAAAGTGTTTATTCTATGTTCTACTTTATTTGACTTG
>NW_016200670.1:0-2522 GCF_001687245.7 Rhagoletis zephyria | reverse complement strand
ACTATACATTGGGGATAAATCTATTAAATTTGTATCCAAGGTAACTAATATCGGTTATGTTATTAATACTAGTCTTACGTGCGCTGATTATATAAACTCCATTTTCGGAAAGGTGTATTATACTTTGAGAAACTAAGGAATGTCTGCCTCTTTTACACCAATTGATATCAGGCGGAAACTTGTAATACAGCTTATACTTCCGATAATATGCTATCCTGAACTAGTTTATAGCAAGCTAGACTCTCAATCAGCGCATAAAATTGAGGTAGCTTTCAACCATATTACGCGCTATGTATTTGGGATAGCAAAATTTGAGCATATCTCTGCCTGGAGGGCAAGCATGCTGGGCTGTGGAATCTCTGACTACTTGAAAGCCAGAAATTGTATTTTCCTATTTCATCTTATGATAGATAAGACTCCCAGCTACTATTATGAAAAATTAATATTTCCAAAATAAACACGTGTAAGTGACCTAATTGTCCCTAGCTATAACTATCTCAGCTCTGCAAGGCTATTTTTTGTCAACGCTATTCGTATATGGAACGCTATTCCAGCCTCTATCCGTAGTACTTTGAATAAAAGCAACTTTAAGGGTCTCTTGTATTCATATTTTCGCTATATTGTCTTAAGTAAAATACCTGTTACACTGAGATGTGCTCTCTTCGTACGTATATATACATGTAATTATATTTAGCCATAGTAATATCACAAAGTTTTATTTTATTCTAAATTTGTACAACCTAATACCTGTGCCAGGTTTGTTTATCTTACGTTAGTCCTGCTTAAATATTTTCATTATAACCTTTCTTGTCTCATACATATATAAATTTACTGTTGNGAATCTCTGACTACTTGAAAGCCAGAAATTGTATTTTCCTATTTCATCTTATGATAGATAAGACTCCCAGCTACTATTATGAAAAATTAATATTTCCAAAATAAACACGTGTAAGTGACCTAATTGTCCCTAGCTATAACTATCTCAGCTCTGCAAGGCTATTTTTTGTCAACGCTATTCGTATATGGAACGCTATTCCAGCCTCTATCCGTAGTACTTTGAATAAAAGCAACTTTAAGGGTCTCTTGTATTCATATTTTCGCTATATTGTCTTAAGTAAAATACCTGTTACACTGAGATGTGCTCTCTTCGTACGTATATATACATGTAATTATATTTAGCCATAGTAATATCACAAAGTTTTATTTTATTCTAAATTTGTACAACCTAATACCTGTGCCAGGTTTGTTTATCTTACGTTAGTCCTGCTTAAATATTTTCATTATAACCTTTATTGTCTCATACATATATAAATTTACTGTTGTACTACAAAAGATTTCTTTATCTTACTGTACTAATGCATAGATTAATACATGAAATGAAATGAAAATTGCATGATATGGTGGAATGCACTTGGCCTTGACAAAGGTGTAGGATGTCAATTGTGTTGTGAACCATAATTATGCTGACATGGCGCACGTGCATTGCTGGACTGTGGGAATGCAACATGTTGGGTGACGGCGGATATGTTAACTTCCATATGCACAGTTTTGTTAGAAACCCGAAATAATGCATGCATGCGCAATCTTTGTTCAAAACCGAAATAATGCATGTGAAAAACAAAATAATGCATATCACCATATCTACTCAGAGAGGAATTTTAGTTTTCAACTGTTGCGCAGGTCGGAAAGTGTTTTGTTTGCTGGGTTACTGAGCTACTTCGGCCGATGAAGAATAGAAACGAAAGTAAATTTTCGTTCTTCCCTCTTACGCGTTTCGACGCTTTTGCGTCTTCCTCAGGGAGACTGTATTTTATTGAACAATAAATAAAAACAATGGCGCATATTCATAGTCATATTTAGTACTCAACTAAGTCAAAACTATTCTAAGTCACAACTAAAGCTATTCATAGTCGCCTTAGTTTCGACTTTTCTGGCTAAGTGCCAACTTAAAATTTAGTTTCGGCTGCAGCTGCAACTAAGTCGTAACTAGGAAGAAGTATTTTATCAAATTAAGGGAAAACAGACGAAATATGTAAAAATTAAGTTGGTAGAGGGTGATTTTGATAATATTGAATAATCTCCAATTGAAATTTACATAGATCGATCCATTTTAATCGGAAGATGAAATTAAATGCGTATTACAATTCGAATAAAGCTACATCACAATTTTATAATTGGAATAATTCAGATAAATTCTCAAATAATAAGTCAGTTTCACGATAGTTCTTTTAGGGCCGTTTGCACCATGTCTAGTTAACGCTAACTGGAGGTACATCCTTCAGTTAAGCACGTTAACTGCTTTATCGATCACATGTTATATGTTGGGTGTCGATAACGTGGATAAAGATGTTTAACTGGGAGTTAGAAATAACTAGACTTGGTGCAAACGGCCCTTAAAGTAAATTTGTGCATAACATTTAGATATCTACTATTTGTATGTTTCACAGCATGCTTTCGATAAACATCGACTTCACATCACTGCGGTTGTTCTGGCTATTTCACACAATTAACAAGAAAATGAT
>NW_016200668.1:0-2522 GCF_001687245.7 Rhagoletis zephyria | reverse complement strand
TTCAACTTTTGTGTCAACAGCAGCGGCTGCGATGAATACAAAAAAAAAATAACAAAAAAAAACAGCATAACCGACGTTTTAATTAAAAATTCTGAAAAATAAAAGCAATAAAAGTGCGCCAAGTAAGCAACTATGTAAAGAAATGAAATGACAATGACACATTTCTACGCTGCTTTCCGCACATTGCAACCGAGTTGCCGCCGCCGCTGCTTGTTTCATTCGCTTCATGCAGTGAATGTGAACTAGACATGCGACGCAAATGTTACTTTGTCTATGTTTCGGTTTCTGTTCGCCACTAGGCATCCCAAAGAAATGACAAGAACCACAGCAGGTGATGGTGGCGGAAATGGAGCTTTTCGCCGTGACTTCGTCAGCAGCCGGTCTATAATCGTAGGCATTTAAACTGGCAACAAACTAATTATAAAAATGTACTCACTCAGAAATACTTAAGTAGTAATTAGCTAAAAGTGAGTAGGATGACTAGGTACCTATGTACATACATATGCATAAAAGCCTTCGTGTTGTGATTGTCATTTAATGAGTTTCTACTTAAGTAAAACATATACATCCCTATTCTGTAATTCGACTGTTCTGTTCGTAGTTGCGAATTCGTAGGGCCGTTCCGAAAATTCCTGAAATTCGAAGCTTTTAATCAACTGCTTTGGTAGAAATAAATCAAAACAAATTTAATCGCAAGTGAATAGTGAAATAAAAAAAAAATAGTTTAACCTTTAATTGAAAAAAAACTTTTCCTTAATTAGGTAAAATATAAAGGATTCAGTGGACGGTGCACTTTTGTCCCAGGAGTAAGAACAGCTAACAGTTGCATTAATATACAAAAGAGATTGCTACGAGATTACTCTACTCCATTTAGCTTAAATGCTAAAATGTAAGCTTCCTTCTTTTAAGGGCCTCCATTTCATTAGATATTGTGCCGCTTTAATTCTTGCAACGCTTTCCCAAAATTCCACCACATCCTCTTTAGCTCATTTTACAAAGCCTCGAGCAATGTCCGGCCTTTCGCTCATTCCTTTCACCAGTTTTTCGTATTGTGAGCGATTCGTTGTGATCTTCGAATCTTCTTCTTTATAATCATTTTTTTTCTATTCGCACTTCCACTTACATACATACAAATTTTTGCGCTTATACACTTTGTTTTATTGATATTTTAAAACAATTTATTTCGCTCCTGAGATCTCTTCCAAGCGTGCGTGATCTTGCAACTACAACATGGGCCCGATGCATCAACCTCTAGTCTTATGTCATGTAAAGCTTTGTATCCAGCACTCAAGAAAATCTAAAACTCCATATTAAATGATGAACAAGAAATGGCTAACAAATCTTCTTGTGTCAAATTTCCTTAAGGCAGTATGCAGTTCTTAAGAATTTGCTACTCTCCCTATACTAAGGTTTTCTAAAGTTTTTTGTGAAAAAAGAGCACAGAGTAACCCATCTTTGCAACAGAAGTGTTCGCCCATTCCATTATTTCGTGAGAAAATAATGAGACAACAGGCTGTGAGTATCAGACGTCAAAATAACTTGGACACGAATAAACGAAATAATGGCAATATTTTTCTTCACCATTTTCTTAAGAGCTGAATACGAAGCCAGTAAAAGTTCTTGTAAGTGAATTGAAGTGCGCAGATGAGCGTTTTCTGTAATAAAAAGGCCATGAATCCTCGCTGTTTCACAGTATGAAAAGCTTTTTTGGTATCGTTGCAGACAGTGGCGGATTTACCTGTCAGCAAACGAAGCAATGCTGACTGGGCCCCCAAAAGAAGGGCCCCAGTTCTCTCACCACCAACCAACTCAAGTGGGAAATCTGGAAATTTGCTCAGAAACTGTTTTTGGTTTCCGCATTAATCTGCCACAATAACGATAAAACGTGCATACTGTAAATGTGAAATTTGTAGCAAAACGTTTTCTTGAAAAGGAAATGTATTGACAAACAAGCTGGAGTTATAAAGCAGCAAAAAAATAAAAAATTTCAGATCACACAGCATTGTATCCAAAGGCTAACCAGCAAAAACAATAACTCAATGTATTATTTTTTTGCTTACCTTCTGGGTATTATGTTGTACTCAACATACAATAAGAATAACGATATTAAAAAATTAAACACCGGTTCGAAAATGCGCTATCTCAATTCGCAGCTCACAACGTCCGGATATTTATGTATATTCACATATCCTCTGGATAGCGACCAAACACGTTCTGTGAGCGAGCCGAAGTGAGAATGCGTAAAACTTCGCGTTCACTGCATTTGGGTCCCCGCGCGTTAAAACTCCGCCCAATGAAAAAGAAAAACATGGCTCGGATGAGATCATGACCACGGCAAACATATAAAGGAAAGGGCTACGATTTGAGGGCATGCACCTTGAATATCCGTACCCTTAATGGAGAACGTGCCTCTGCCCATCTGGTTGATGTCCTCGGGAAGCAAAGGCTGACATTACCGCCATCAAAGTAGACAAGGTTATCGTGGTGCCTTGCGACGTCTACTACAGTTTCCACGTCAAGGA